>NW_027017380.1:0-114999 GCF_036013445.1 Caloenas nicobarica
GTCGGGCTCTACTGGGCCCTGTCGGGCTCTGTCGGGCCCTGTCGGGCCCTGTCGGGCTCTGTCGGGCTCTGTAGGGCTCTCATGGGCTCTGTCGGGCTCTGTCGGGCTCTGTTGGGCCCTCCCTGTCGGGCTCTGTCGGGCTCTGTCGGGCCCTGTCGGGCTCTGTCGGGCTCTGTCGGGCCCTGTCGGGCTCTGTCGGGCTCTGTCGGGCTCTGTCGGGCTCTGTTGGGCCCTGTCGGGCTCTGTCGGGCTCTACTGGGCCCTGTCGGGCCCTGTCGGGCTCTGTCGGGCTCTGTCGGGCCCTGTCGGGCTCTGTCGGCCTGTCGGGCTCTGTCGGGCTCTGTCGGGCTCTACTGGGCCCTGTCGGGCCCTGTCGGGCTCTGTCGGGCCCTGTCGGGCTCTGTCGGGCCCTGTCGGGCTCTGTCGGGCTCTACTGGGCCCTGTCGGTCCCTGTCGGGCCCTGTCGGGCCCTGTCGGGCTCTTTCGGGCCCTGTCGGGCTCTGTCGCGCTCTGTCGGGCTCTGTCGGGCTCTGTCGGGCCCTGTCGGGCTCTGTCGGGCTCTACTGGGCCCTGTCGGGCTCTGTCGGGCTCTGTCGGGCTCTGTCGGGCCCTGTCGGGCTCTGTCGGGCTCTGTCGGGCTCTGTCGGGCTCTACTGGGGCCTGTCGGGCTCTGTCGGGCTCTACTGGGCCCTGTCGGGCTCTGTCGGGCTCTGTCGGGCCCTCTCGGGCTCTGTCGGGCTCTGTCGGGCCCTGTCGGGCTCTGTCGAGCTCTGTCGGGCCCTGTCGGGCTCTGTCGGGCTCTGTCGGGCTCTGTCTGGCTCTACTGGGCTCTGTCGGGCTCTGTCGGGCTCTGTCGGGCTCTACTGGGCTCTGTCGGGCCCTGTCGGGCTCTGTCGGGCTCTGTCGGGCTCAACTGGTCTCTGTCGGGCTCTGTCGGGCTCTGTCAGGCTCTGTCGGGCTCTGTCGGGCTCTACTGGGCTCTACTGGGCTCTGTCGGGCTCTGTCGGGCTCTACTGGGCCCTGTCGTGCTCTGTCGGGCTCTGTCGGGCCCTGTCGGGCCCTGTCGGGCTCTGTCGGGCTCTGTCGGGCTCTGTCGGGCTCTGTCGATCTCTACTGGGCCCTGTCGGGCTCTGTCAGGCTCTGTCGGGCCCTATCGGGCTCTGTCGGGCTCTGTCGGGCCCTGTCGGGCCCTGTCGGGCTCTGTCGGGCCCTGTCGGGCCCTGTCGGGCTCTGTCGGGCTCTGTCGGGCTCTGTCGGGCTCTACTGGGCCCTGTCGGGCCCTGTCGGGCCCTGTCGGGCTCTGTCGGGCTCTGTCGGGCTCTGTCGGGCTCTACTGGGCTCTGTCGGGCTCTACTGGGCTCTACTGGGCCCTGTCGGGCTCTGTCGGGCTCTGTCGGGCTCTATCGGGCTCTGTCGGGCTCTACTGGGCTCTGTCGAGCCCTGTCGGGCTCTGTCCGGCTCTGTCGGGCCCTGTCGGGCTCTGTCGGGCTCTGTCGGGCTCTGTCGGGCTCTACTGGGCTCTGTCGGGCTCTGTCGGGCTCTGTCGGACTCTGTCGGGCTCTACTGGGCTCTGTCGGGCCCTGTCGGGCTCTGTCGGGCTCTGTCGGGCTCTGTCGGCCTCTGTCGGGCTCTGTCGGGCTCTGTTGGGCTCTACTGGGCCCTGTCGGGCCCTGTCGGGCTCTGTCGGGCTCTGTCGGGCTGTACTGGGCCCTGTCGGGCTCTGTCGGGCCCTGTCTAGCTCTGTCGGGCTCTGTCGGGCTCTGTCGGGCCCTGTCGGGCCCTGTCGGGCTCTGTCGGGCTCTGTCGGGCTCTCATGGCTCTGTCGGGCTCTGTCGGGCTCTGTTGGGCCCTGTCGGGCTCTGTCGGGCTCTGTCGGGCCCTGTCGGGCTCTGTCGGGCCCTGTCGGGCCTGTCGGGCTCTGTCGGGCTCTGTCGGGCCCTGTCGGGCTCTGTCGGGCTCTGTCGGGCTCTGTCGGGCTCTGTTGGGCCCTGTCGGGCTCTGTCGGGCTCTACTGGGCCCTGTCGGGCTCTGTCGGGCTCTGTCGGGCTCTGTCGGGCCCTGTCGGGCTCTGTCGGGCTCTGTCGGGCTCTGTCGGGCTCTACTGGGCCCTGTCGGGCCCTGTCGGGCTCTGTCGGGCTCTGTCGGGCTCTGTCGGGCTCTACTGGGCCCTGTCGGGTTCTGTCGGGCTCTGTCGGGCTCTGTCGGGCTCTTCTGGGCCCTGTCGGTCCCTGTCGGGCCCTGTCGGGCCCTGTCGGGCTCTGTCGGGCCCTGTCGGGTTCTGTCGCGCTCTGTCGGGCTCTGTCGGGCTCTGTCGGGCCCTGTCGGGCTCTGTCGGGCTCTACTGGGCCCTGTCGGGCTCTGTCGGGCTCTGTGGGGCTCTGTCGGGCCCTGTCGGGCTCTGTCGGGCTCTGTCGGGCTCTGTCGGGCTCTACTGGGCCCTGTCGGGCTCTGTCGGGCTCTACTGGGCCCTGTCGGGCTCTGTCGGGCTCTGTCGGGCCCTCTCGGGCTCTGTCGGGCTCTGTCGGGCCCTGTCGGGCTCTGTCGAGCTCTGTCGGGCCCCATCGGGCTCTATCGGGCTCTGTCGGGCTCTGTCGGGCTCTGTCTGGCTCTACTGGGCTCTGTCGGGCTCTGTCGGGCTCTCTTGGGCTCTGTCGGGCTCTGTCGGGCCTTGTCGGGCTCTGTCGGGCTCTGTCGGGCTCTGTCGGGCCCTGTCGGGCTCTGTCGGGCTCTGTCGGGCTCTGTCGGGCTCTACTGGGCTCTGTCGGGCCCTGTCGGGCTCTGTCGGGCTCTGTCGGGCTCAACTGGTCTCTGTCGGGCTCTGTCGGGCTCTGTCGGGCTCTGTCGGGCTCTGTCGAGCTCTACTGGGCTCTACTGGGCTCTGTCGGGCTCTGTCGGGCTCTACTGGGCCCTGTCGTGCTCTGTCGGGCTCTGTCGGGCCCTGTCGGGCTCTGTCGGGCTCTGTCGGGCTCTGTCGGGTTCTGTCGGGCTCTGTCGGGCTCTGTCGGTCTCTGTCGGGCTCTACTGGGCCCTGTCGGGCTCTGTCAGGCTCTGTCGGGCCCTGTCGGGCTCTGTCGGGCTCTGTCGGGCTCTGTCGGGCCCTGTCGGGCTCTGTCGGGCCCTGTCGGGCCCTGTCGGGCTCTGTCGGGCTCTGTCGGGCTCTGTCGGGCTCTACTGGGCTCTGTCGGGCTCTACTGGGCTCTACTGGGCCCTGTCGGGCTCTGTCGGGCTCTGTCGGGCTCTATCGGGCTCTGTCGGGCTCTACTGGGCTCTGTCGAGCCCTGTCGGGCTCTGTCGGGCTCTGTCGGGCCCTGTCGGGCTCTGTCGGGCTCTGTCGGGCTCTGTCGGGCTCTACTGGGCTCTGTCGGGCTCTGTCGGGCTCTGTCGGACTCTGTCGGGCTCTACTGGGCTCTGTCGGGCCCTGTCGGGCTCTGTCGGGCTCTGTCGGGCCCTGTCGGGCTCTGTCGGGCTCTGTCGGGCTCTGTCGGGCTCTACTGGGCCCTGTCGGGCCCTGTCGGGCTCTGTCGGGCTCTGTCGGGCTCTGTCGGGCTCTGTCGGGCTCTACTGGGCTCTACTGGGCTCTGTCGGGCTCTGTCGGGCTCTACTGGGCCCTGTCGGGCTCTGTCGGGCCCTGTCGGGCCCTGTCGGGCTCTGTCGGGCTCTGTCGGGCTCTACTGGGCTCTGTCGGGCTCTACTGGGCTCTACTGGGCCCTGTCGGGCTCTGTCGGGCTCTGTCGGGCTCTGTCGGGCCCTCTCGGGCTCTGTCGGGCTCTGTCGGGCTCTGTCGGGCTCTGTCGGGCTCTACTGGGCCCTGTCGGGCCCTGTCGGGCTCTGTCGGGCTCTGCTGTGCCCTGTCGGGCTCTGTCGGGCCCTGTCGGGCTCTGTCGGGCTCTGTCGGGCTCTGTCGGGCTCTGTCGGGCCCTGTCGGGCTCTGTCGGGCTCTGTCGGGCTCTGCTGTGCCCTGTCGGGCTCTGTCGGGCCCTGTCGGGCTCTGTCGGGCTCTGTCGGGCCCTGTCGGGCTCTATCGGGCTCTGTCGGGCCCTGTCGGGCTCTGTCGGGCTCTACTGGGCCCTGTCGGGCCCTGTCGGGCTCTGTCAGGCTCTGTCGGGCTCTACTGGGCTAAACTGGGCTCTGTCGGGCCCTGTCGGGCCCTGTCGGGCTCTGTCGGGCTCTGTCGGGCTCTGTCGGGCCCTGTCGGGCTCTGTCGGGCCCTGTCGGGCCCTGTCGGGCACTGTCGGGCTCTGTCGGGCTCTGTTGGGCTCTACTGGGCTATGTCGGGCTCTGTCGGGCTCTGTCGGGCTCTGTCGGGCTCTACTGGGCCCTGTCGGGCTCTGTCAGGCTCTGTCGGGCCCTGTCGGGCTCTGTCGGGCTCTGTCGGGCTCTGTCGGGCCCTCTCGGGCTCTGTCGGGCCCTGTCGGGCCCTGTCGGGCTCTGTCGGGCTCTGTCGGGCTCTGTCGGGCTCTACTGGGCTCTACTGGGCCCTGTCGGGCTCTGTCGGGCTCTGTCGGGCTCTGTCGGGCTCTACTGGGCTCTGTCGGGCCCTGTCGGGCTCTGTCGGGCTCTGTCGGGCCCTGTCGGGCTCTGTCGGGCTCTGTCGGGCTCTGTCGGGCTCTGTTGGGCCCTGTCGGGCTCTGTCGGGCTCTACTGGGCCCTGTCGGGCCCTGTCGGGCTCTGTCGGGCTCTGTCGGGCTCTGTCGGGCTCTACTGGGCCCTGTCGGGCTCTGTCGGGCTCTGTCGGGCTCTGTCGGGCCCTGTCGGGCTCTGTCGGGCTCTGTCGGGCTCTGTCGGGCTCTACTGGGCCCTGTCGGACCCTGTCGGGCTCTGTCGGGCTCTGTCGGGCTCTGTCGGGCTCTACTGGGCCCTGTCGGGTTTTGTCGGGCTCTGTTGGGCCCTGTCGGGCTCTGTCGGGCTCTACTGGGCCCTGTCGGGCTCTGTCGGGCTCTGTCAGGCTCTGTCGGGCCCTGTCAGGCTCTGTCGGGCTCTGTCGGGCTCTGTCGGGCTCTACTGGGCCCTGTCGGTCCCTGTCGGGCCCTGTCGGGCCCTGTCGGGCTCTGTGGGGCCCTGTCGGGCTCTGTCGCGCTCTGTCGGGCTCTGTCGGGCTCTGTCGGGCCCTGTCGGGCTCTGTCGGGCTCTACTGGGCCCTGTCGGGCTCTGTCGGGCTCTGTCGGGCCTGTCGGGCTCTGTCGGGCTCTGTCGGGCTCTGTCGGGCTCTACTGGGCCCTGTCGGGCTCTGTCGGGCTCTACTGGGCCCTGTCGGGCCCTGTCGGGCTCTGTCGGGCTCTGTCGGGCTCTACTGGGCTAAACTGGGCTCTGTCGGGCCCTGTCGGGCCCTGTCGGGCTCTGTCGGGCTCTGTCGGGCTCTGTCGGGCCCTGTCGGGCTCTGTCGGGCCCTGTCGGGCCGTGTCGGGCTCTGTCGGGCTCTGTCGGGCTCTGTTGGGCTCTACTGGGCTATGTCGGGCTCTGTCGGGCTCTGTCGGGCTCTGTCGGGCTCTACTGGGCCCTGTCGGGCTCTGTCAGGCTCTGTCGGGCCCTGTCGGGCTCTGTCGGGCTCTGTCGGGCTCTGTCGGGCCCTCTCGGGCTCTGTCGGGCCCTGTCGGGCCCTGTCGGGCTCTGTCGGGCTCTGTCGGGCTCTGTCTGGCTCTACTGGGCTCTACTGGTCCCTGTCGGGCTCTGTCGGGCTCTGTCGGTCTCTGTCGGGCTCTACTGGGCTCTGTCGGGCCCTGTCGGGCTCTGTCGGGCTCTGTCGGGCCCTGTCGGGCTCTGTCGGGCTCTGTCGGGCTCTGTCGGGCTCTGTTGGGCCCTGTCGGGCTCTGTCGGGCTCTACTGGGCCCTGTCGGGCCCTGTCGGGCTCTGTCGGGCTCTGTCGGGCTCTGTCGGGCTCTGTTGGGCCCTGTCGGGCTCTGTCGGGCTCTACTGGGCCCTGTCGGGCTCTGTCGGGCTCTGTCGGGCTCTGTCGGGCCCTGTCGGGCTCTGTCGGGCTCTGTCGGGCTCTGTCGGGCTCTACTGGGCCCTGTCGGGCCCTGTCGGGCTCTGTCGGGCTCTGTCGGGCTCTGTCGGGCTCTACTGGGCCCTGTCGGGTTCTGTCGGGCTCTGTTGGGCCCTGTCGGGCTCTGTCGGGCTCTACTGGGTCCTGTCGGGCTCTGTCGGGCTCTGTCGGGCTCTGTCGGGCCCTGTCAGGCTCTGTCGGGCTCTGTCGGGCTCTGTCGGGCTCTACTGGGCCCTGTCGGTCCCTGTCGGGCCCTGTCGGGCCCTGTCGGGCTCTGTCGGGCCCTGTCGGGCTCTGTCGCGCTCTGTCGGGCTCTGTCGGGCTCTGTCGGGCCCTGTCGGGCTCTGTCGGGCTCTACTGGGCCCTGTCGGGCTCTGTCGGGCTCTGTCGGGCTCTGTCGGGCCCTGTCGGGCTCTGTCGGGCTCTGTCGGGCTCTACTGGGCCCTGTCGGGCTCTGTCGGGCTCTACTGGGCCCTGTCGGGCTCTGTCGGGCTCTGTCGGGCCCTCTCGGGCTCTGTCGGGCTCTGTCGGGCCCTGTCGGGCTCTGTCGAGCTCTGTCGGGCCCTGTCGGGCTCTGTCGGGCTCTGTCGGGCTCTGTCGGGCTCTGTCTCGCTCTACTGGGCTCTGTCGGGCTCTGTCGGGCTCTACTGGGCTCTACTGGGCCCTGTCGGGCTCTGTCCGGCTCTGTCGGGCTCTGTCGGGCTCTACTGGGCTCTGTCGGGCCCTGTCGGGCTCTGTCGGGCTCTGTCGGGCCCTGTCGGGCTCTGTCGGGCTCTGTCGGGCTCTGTCGGGCTCTGTTGGGCCCTGTCGGGCTCTGTCGGGCTCTACTGGGCCCTGTCGGGCCCTGTCGGGCTCTGTCGGGCTCTGTCGGGCTCTGTCGGGCTCTGTTGGGCCCTGTCGGGCTCTGTCGGGCTCTACTGGGCCCTGTCGGGATCTGTCGGGCTCTGTCGGGCTCTGTCGGGCCCTGTCGGGCTCTGTCGGGCTCTGTCGGGCTCTGTCGGGCTCTACTGGGCCCTGTCGGGCCCTGTCGGGCTCTGTCGGGCTCTGTCGGGCTCTGTCGGGCTCTACTGGGCCCTGTCGGGTTCTGTCGGGCTCTGTTGGGCCCTGTCGGGCTCTGTCGGGCTCTACTGGGCCCTGTCGGGCTCTGTCGGGCTCTGTCGGGCTCTGTCGGGCCCTGTCAGGCTCTGTCGGGCTCTGTCGGGCTCTGTCGGGCTCTACTGGGCTCTACTGGGCCCTGTCGGGCTCTGTCGGGCTCTGTCGGGCTCTGTCGGGCTCTACTGGGCTCTGTCGGGCCCTGTCGGGCTCTGTCGGGCTCTGTCGGGCCCTGTCGGGCTCTGTCGGGCTCTGTCGGGCTCTGTCGGGCTCTGTCGGGCCCTGTCGGGCTCTGTCGGGCTCTACTGGGCCCTGTCGGGCCCTGTCGGGCTCTGTCGGGCTCTGTCGGGCTCTGTCGGGCTCTACTGGGCCCTGTCGGGCTCTGTCGGGCTCTACTGGGCCCTGTCGGGCTCTGTCGGGCTCTGTCAAGCTCTGTCGGGCCCTGTCGGGCTCTGTCGGGCTCTGTCGGGCTCTGTCGGGCTCTACTGGGCCCTGTCGGGCCCTGTCGGGCTCTGTCGGGCTCTGTCGGGCTCTGTCGGGCTCTACTGGGCCCTGTCGGGTTTTGTCGGGCTCTGTTGGGCCCTGTCGGGCTCTGTCGGGCTCTACTGGGCCCTGTCGGGCTCTGTCGGGCTCTGTCGGGCTCTGTCGGGCCCTGTCAGGCTCTGTCGGGCTCTGTCGGGCTCTGTCGGGCTCTACTGGGCCCTGTCGGTCCCTGTCGGGCCCTGTCGGGCCCTGTCGGGCTCTGTCGGGCCCTGTCGGGCTCTGTCGCGCTCTGTCGGGCTCTGTCGGGCTCTGTCGGGCCCTGTCGGGCTCTGTCGGGCTCTACTGGGCCCTGTCGGGCTCTGTCGGGCTCTGTCGGGCTCTGTCGGGCCCTGTCGGGCTCTGTCGGGCTCTGTCGGGCTCTGTCGGGCTCTACTGGGCCCTGTCGGGCTCTGTCGGGCTCTACTGGGCCCTGTCGGGCCCTGTCGGGCTCTGTCGGGCTCTGTCGGGCTCTACTGGGCTAAACTGGGCTCTGTCGGGCCCTGTCGGGCCCTGTCGGGCCCTGTCGGGCTCTGTCGGGCTCTGTCGGGCCCTGTCGGGCTCTGTCGGGCCCTGTCGGGCCCTGTCGGGCTCTGTCGGGCTCTGTCGGGCTCTGTTGGGCTCTACTGGGCTATGTCGGGCTCTGTCGGGCTCTGTCGGGCTCTGTCGGGCTCTACTGGGCCCTGTCGGGCTCTGTCAGGCTCTGTCGGGCCCTGTCGGGCTCTGTCGGGCTCTGTCGGGCTCTGTCGGGCCCTCTCGGGCTCTGTCGGGCCCTGTCGGGCCCTGTCGGGCTCTGTCGGGCTCTGTCGGGCTCTGTCGGGCTCTACTGGGCTCTACTGGGCCCTGTCGGGCTCTGTCGGGCTCTGTCGGGCTCTGTCGGGCTCTACTGGGCTCTGTCGGGCCCTGTCGGGCTCTGTCGGGCTCTGTCGGGCCCTGTCGGGCTCTGTCGGGCTCTGTCGGGCTCTGTCGGGCTCTGTTGGGCCCTGTCGGGCTCTGTCGGGCTCTACTGGGCCCTGTCGGGCCCTGTCGGGCTCTGTCGGGCTCTGTCGGGCTCTGTCGGGCTCTGTTGGGCCCTGTCGGGCTCTGTCGGGCTCTACTGGGCCCTGTCGGGCTCTGTCGGGCTCTGTCGGGCTCTGTCGGGCCCTGTCGGGCTCTGTCGGGCTCTGTCGGGCTCTGTCGGGCTCTACTGGGCCCTGTCGGGCCCTGTCGGGCTCTGTCGGGCTCTGTCGGGCTCTGTCGGGCTCTACTGGGCCCTGTCGGGTTCTGTCGGGCTCTGTTGGGCCCTGTCGGGCTCTGTCGGGCTCTACTGGGCCCTGTCGGGCTCTGTCGGGCTCTGTCGGGCTCTGTCGGGCCCTGTCAGGCTCTGTCGGGCTCTGTCGGGCTCTGTCGGGCTCTACTGGGCCCTGTCGGTCCCTGTCGGGCCCTGTCAGGCCCTGTCGGGCTCTGTCGGGCCCTGTCGGGCTCTGTCGCGCTCTGTCGGGCTCTGTCGGGCTCTGTCGGGCCCTGTCGGGCTCTGTCGGGCTCTACTGGGCCCTGTCGGGCTCTGTCGGGCTCTGTCGGGCTCTGTCGGGCCCTGTCGGGCTCTGTCGGGCTCTGTCGGGCTCTACTGGGCCCTGTCGGGCTCTGTCGGGCTCTACTGGGCCCTGTCGGGCTCTGTCGGGCTCTGTCGGGCCCTCTCGGGCTCTGTCGGGCTCTGTCGGGCCCTGTCGGGCTCTGTCGAGCTCTGTCGGGCCCTGTCGGGCTCTGTCGGGCTCTCTCGGGCTCTGTCGGGCTCTGTCTGGCTCTACTGGGCTCTGTCGGGCTCTGTCGGGCTCTACTGGGCTCTACTGGGCCCTGTCGGGCTCTGTCGGGCTCTGTCGGGCTCTGTCGGGCTCTACTGGGCTCTGTCGGGCCCTGTCGGGCTCTGTCGGGCTCTGTCGGGCCCTGTCGGGCTCTGTCGGGCTCTGTCGGGCTCTGTCGGGCTCTGTTGGGCCCTGTCGGGCTCTGTCGGGCTCTACTGGGCCCTGTCGGGCCCTGTCGGGCTCTGTCGGGCTCTGTTGGGCTCTGTCGGGCTCTGTTGGGCCCTGTCGGGCTCTGTCGGGCTCTACTGGGCCCTGTCGGGCTCTGTCGGGCTCTGTCGGGCTCTGTCGGGCCCTGTCGGGCTCTGTCGGGCTCTGTCGGGCTCTGTCGGGCTCTACTGGGCCCTGTCGGGCCCTGTCGGGCTCTGTCGGGCTCTGTCGGGCTCTGTCGGGCTCTACTGGGCCCTGTCAGGTTCTGTCGGGCTCTGTTGGGCCCTGTCGGGCTCTGTCGGGCTCTACTGGGCCCTGTCGGGCCCTGTCGGGCTCTGTCGGGCCCTGTCGGGCTCTGTCGCGCTCTGTCGGGCTCTGTCGGGCTCTGTCGGGCCCTGTCGGGCTCTCTCGGGCTCTACTGGGCCCTGTCGGGCTCTGTCGGGCTCTGTCGGGCTCTGTCGGGCTCTGTCGGGCTCTACTGGGCCCTGTCGGGCTCTGTCGGGCTCTGTCGGGCCCTCTCGGGCTCTGTCGGGCTCTGTCGGGCCCTGTCGGGCTCTGTCGAGCTCTGTCGGGCCCTGTCGGGCTCTGTCGGGCTCTGTCGGGCTCTGTCGGGCTCTGTCTGGCTCTACTGGGCTCTGTCGGGCTCTGTCGGGCTCTCTTGGGCTCTGTCGGGCTCTGTCGGGCCCTGTCGGGCTCTGTCGGGCTCTGTCGGGCTCTGTCGGGCCCTGTCGGGCTCTGTCGGGCTCTGTCGGGCTCTGTCGGGCTCTACTGGGCTCTGTCGGGCTCTGTCGGGCTCTGTCGGGCTCTGTCGGGCTCAACTGGTCTCTGTCGGGCTCTGTCGGGTTCTGTCGGGCTCTGTCGGGCTCTGTCGGGCTCTGTCGGGCTCTACTGGGCTCTACTGGGCTCTGTCGGGCTCTGTCGGGCCCTGTCGGGCTCTGTCGGGCTCTGTCGGGCCCTGTCGGGCTCTGTCGGGCTCTGTCGGGCTCTACTGGGCTCTGTCAGGCTCTGTCGGGCTCTGTCGGGCCCTGTCGGGCTCTGTCGGGCTCTGTCGGGCCCTGTCGGGCTCTGTCGGGCTATGTCGGGCTCTGTCGGGCTCTACTGGGCTCTGTCGGGCTCTGTCGGGCTCTGTCGGGCTCTACTGGGCCCTGTCGGGCTCTGTCGTGCCCTGTCGGGCTCTGTCGGGCTCTGTCGGGCCCTGTCGGGCTCTGTCGGGCTCTGTCGGGCTCTGTCGGGCTCTACTGGGCTCTACTGGGCTCTGTCGGGCTCTGTCGGGCTCTACTGTGCCCTGTCGGGCCCTGTCGGGCCCTGTCGGGCTCTGTCGGGCTCTACTGGGCTCTGTCGGGCTCTGTCGGGCTCTGTCGGGCTCTACTGGGCCCTGTCGGGCTCTGTCGGGCCCTGTCGGGCTCTGTCGGGCTCTGTCGGGCTCTGTCGGGCCCTGTCGGGCCCTGTCGGGCTCTGTCGGGCTCTGTAGGGCTCTCATGGGCTCTGTCGGGCTCTGTCGGGCTCTGTTGGGCCCTGTCGGGCTCTACTGGGCCCTGTCGGGTTCTGTCGGGCTCTGTTGGGCCCTGTCGGGCTCTGTCGGGCTCTACTGGGCCCTGTCGGGCTCTGTCGGGCTCTGTCGGGCTCTGTCGGGCCCTGTCAGGCTCTGTCGGGCTCTGTCGGGCTCTGTCGGGCTCTACTGGGCCCTGTCGGTCCCTGTCGGGCCCTGTCGGGCCCTGTCGGGCTCTGTCGGGCCCTGTCGGGCTCTGTCGCGCTCTGTCGGGCTCTGTCGGGCTCTGTCGGGCCCTGTCGGGCTCTGTCGGGCTCTACTGGGCCCTGTCGGGCTCTGTCGGGCTCTGTCGGGCTCTGTCGGGCCCTGTCGGGCTCTGTCGGGCTCTGTCGGGCTCTACTGGGCCCTGTCGGGCTCTGTCGGGCTCTACTGGGCCCTGTCGGGCTCTGTCGGGCTCTGTCGGGCCCTCTCGGGCTCTGTCGGGCTCTGTCGGGCCCTGTCGGGCTCTGTCGAGCTCTGTCGGGCCCTGTCGGGCTCTGTCGGGCTCTGTCGGGCTCTGTCGGGCTCTGTCTGGCTCTACTGGGCTCTGTCGGGCTCTGTCGGGCTCTACTGGGCTCTACTGGGCCCTGTCGGGCTCTGTCGGGCTCTGTCGGGCTCTGTCGGGCTCTACTGGGCTCTGTCGGGCCCTGTCGGGCTCTGTCGGGCTCTGTCGGGCCCTGTCGGGCTCTGTCGGGCTCTGTCGGGCTCTACTGTGCCCTGTCGGGCCCTGTCGGGCCCTGTCGGGCTCTGTCGGGCTCTACTGGGCTCTGTCGGGCTCTGTCGGGCTCTGTCGGGCTCTACTGGGCCCTGTCGGGCTCTGTCGGGCCCTGTCGGGCTCTGTCGGGCTCTGTCGGGCTCTGTCGGGCCCTGTCGGGCCCTGTCGGGCTCTGTCGGGCTCTGTAGGGCTCTCATGGGCTCTGTCGGGCTCTGTCGGGCTCTGTTGGGCCCTGTCGGGCTCTACTGGGCCCTGTCGGGTTCTGTCGGGCTCTGTTGGGCCCTGTCGGGCTCTGTCGGGCTCTACTGGGCCCTGTCGGGCTCTGTCGGGCTCTGTCGGGCTCTGTCGGGCCCTGTCAGGCTCTGTCGGGCTCTGTCGGGCTCTGTCGGGCTCTACTGGGCCCTGTCGGTCCCTGTCGGGCCCTGTCGGGCCCTGTCGGGCTCTGTCGGGCCCTGTCGGGCTCTGTCGCGCTCTGTCGGGCTCTGTCGGGCTCTGTCGGGCCCTGTCGGGCTCTGTCGGGCTCTACTGGGCCCTGTCGGGCTCTGTCGGGCTCTGTCGGGCTCTGTCGGGCCCTGTCGGGCTCTGTCGGGCTCTGTCGGGCTCTACTGGGCCCTGTCGGGCTCTGTCGGGCTCTACTGGGCCCTGTCGGGCTCTGTCGGGCTCTGTCGGGCCCTCTCGGGCTCTGTCGGGCTCTGTCGGGCCCTGTCGGGCTCTGTCGAGCTCTGTCGGGCCCTGTCGGGCTCTGTCGGGCTCTGTCGGGCTCTGTCGGGCTCTGTCTGGCTCTACTGGGCTCTGTCGGGCTCTGTCGGGCTCTACTGGGCTCTACTGGGCCCTGTCGGGCTCTGTCGGGCTCTGTCGGGCTCTGTCGGGCTCTACTGGGCTCTGTCGGGCCCTGTCGGGCTCTGTCGGGCTCTGTCGGGCCCTGTCGGGCTCTGTCGGGCTCTGTCGGGCTCTGTCGGGCTCTGTTGGGCCCTGTCGGGCTCTGTCGGGCTCTACTGGGCCCTGTCGGGCCCTGTCGGGCTCTGTCGGGCTCTGTTGGGCTCTGTCGGGCTCTGTTGGGCCCTGTCGGGCTCTGTCGGGCTCTACTGGGCCCTGTCGGGCTCTGTCGGGCTCTGTCGGGCTCTGTCGGGCCCTGTCGGGCTCTGTCGGGCTCTGTCGGGCTCTGTCGGGCTCTACTGGGCCCTGTCGGGCCCTGTCGGGCTCTGTCGGGCTCTGTCGGGCTCTGTCGGGCTCTACTGGGCCCTGTCAGGTTCTGTCGGGCTCTGTTGGGCCCTGTCGGGCTCTGTCGGGCTCTACTGGGCCCTGTCGGGCTCTGTCGGGCTCTGTCGGGCTCTGTCGGGCCCTGTCAGGCTCTGTCGGGCTCTGTCGGGCTCTGTCGGGCTCTACTGGGCCCTGTCGGTCCCTGTCGGGCCCTGTCGGGCCCTGTCGGGCTCTGTCGGGCCCTGTCGGGCTCTGTCGCGCTCTGTCGGGCTCTGTCGGGCTCTGTCGGGCCCTGTCGGGCTCTCTCGGGCTCTACTGGGCCCTGTCGGGCTCTGTCGGGCTCTGTCGGGCTCTGTCGGGCTCTGTCGGGCTCTGTCGGGCTCTGTCGGGCTCTACTGGGCCCTGTCGGGCTCTGTCGGGCTCTGTCGGGCCCTCTCGGGCTCTGTCGGGCTCTGTCGGGCCCTGTCGGGCTCTGTCGAGCTCTGTCGGGCCCTGTCGGGCTCTGTCGGGCTCTGTCGGGCTCTGTCGGGCTCTGTCTGGCTCTACTGGGCTCTGTCGGGCTCTGTCGGGCTCTCTTGGGCTCTGTCGGGCTCTGTCGGGCCCTGTCGGGCTCTGTCGGGCTCTGTCGGGCTCTGTCGGGCCCTGTCGGGCTCTGTCGGGCTCTGTCGGGCTCTGTCGGGCTCTACTGGGCTCTGTCGGGCTCTGTCGGGCTCTGTCGGGCTCTGTCGGGCTCAACTGGTCTCTGTCGGGCTCTGTCGGGTTCTGTCGGGCTCTGTCGGGCTCTGTCGGGCTCTGTCGGGCTCTACTGGGCTCTACTGGGCTCTGTCGGGCTCTGTCGGGCCCTGTCGGGCTCTGTCGGGCTCTGTCGGGCCCTGTCGGGCTCTGTCGGGCTCTGTCGGGCTCTACTGGGCTCTGTCAGGCTCTGTCGGGCTCTGTCGGGCCCTGTCGGGCTCTGTCGGGCTCTGTCGGGCCCTGTCGGGCTCTGTCGGGCTATGTCGGGCTCTGTCGGGCTCTACTGGGCTCTGTCGGGCTCTGTCGGGCTCTGTCGGGCTCTACTGGGCCCTGTCGGGCTCTGTCGTGCCCTGTCGGGCTCTGTCGGGCTCTGTCGGGCTCTGTCGGGCCCTGTCGGGCTCTGTCGGGCTCTGTCGGGCTCTGTCGGGCTCTACTGGGCTCTACTGGGCTCTGTCGGGCTCTGTCGGGCTCTACTGTGCCCTGTCGGGCCCTGTCGGGCCCTGTCGGGCTCTGTCGGGCTCTACTGGGCTCTGTCGGGCTCTGTCGGGCTCTGTCGGGCTCTACTGGGCCCTGTCGGGCTCTGTCGGGCCCTGTCGGGCTCTGTCGGGCTCTGTCGGGCTCTGTCGGGCCCTGTCGGGCCCTGTCGGGCTCTGTCGGGCTCTGTAGGGCTCTCATGGGCTCTGTCGGGCTCTGTCGGGCTCTGTTGGGCCCTGTCGGGCTCTGTCGGGCTCTGTCGGGCCCTGTCGGGCTCTGTCGGGCCCTGTCGGGCTCTGTCGGGCTCTGTCGGGCCCTGTCGGGCTCTGTCGGGCTCTGTCGGGCTCTGTCGGGCTCTGTTGGGCCCTGTCGGGCTCTGTCGGGCTCTACTGGGCCCTGTCGGGCTCTGTCGGGCTCTGTCGGGCTCTGTCGGGCCCTGTCGGGCTCTGTCGGGCTCTGTCGGGCTCTGTCGGGCTCTACTGGGCCCTGTCGGGCCCTGTCGGGCTCTGTCGGGCTCTACTGGGCCCTGTCGGTCCCTGTCGGGCCCTGTCGGGCCCTGTCGGGCTCTGTCGGGCCCTGTCGGGCTCTGTCGCGCTCTGTCGGGCTCTGTCGGGCTCTGTCGGGCCCTGTCGGGCTCTGTCGGGCTTTACTGGGCCCTGTCGGGCTCTGTCGGGCTCTGTCGGGCTCTGTCGGGCCCTGTCGGGCTCTGTCGGGCTCTGTCGGGCTCTGTCGGGCTCTACTGGGCCCTGTCGGGCTCTGTCGGGCTCTACTGGGCCCTGTCGGGCTCTGTCGGGCTCTGTCGGGCCCTCTCGGGCTCTGTCGGGCTCTGTCGGGCCCTGTCGGACTCTGTCGAGCTCTGTCGGGCCCTGTCGGGCTCTGTCGGGCTCTGTCGGGCTCTGTCGGGCTCTGTCTGGCTCTACTGGGCTCTGTCGGGCTCTGTCGGGCTCTCTTGGGCTCTGTCGGGCTCTGTCGGGCTCTGTCGGGCCCTGTCGGGCTCTGTCGGGCTCTGTCGGGCTCTGTCGGGCTCTACTGGGCTCTGTCGGGCCCTGTCGGGCTCTGTCGGGCTCTGTCGGGCTCAACTGGTCTCTGTCGGGCTCTGTCGGGCTCTGTCGGGCTCTGTCGGGCTCTGTCGGGCTCTACTGGGCTCTACTGGGCTCTGTCGGGCTCTGTCGGGCTCTACTGGGCCCTGTCGTGCTCTGTCGGGCTCTGTCGGGCCCTGTCGGGCCCTGTCGGGCTCTGTCGGGCTCTGTCGGGCTCTGTCGGGCTCTACTGGGCCCTGTCGGGCTCTGTCAGGCTCTGTCGGGCCCTATCGGGCTCTGTCGGGCTCTGTCGGGCTCTGTTGGGCCCTGTCGGGCTCTGTCGGGCCCTGTCGGGCCCTGTCGGGCTCTGTCGGGCTCTGTCGGGCTCTGTCGGGCTCTACTCGGCTCTGTCGGGCTCTACTGGGCTCTACTGTGCCCTGTCGGGCTCTGTCGGGCTCTGTCGGGCTCTATCGGGCTCTGTCGGGCTCTACTGGGCTCTGTCGAGCCCTGTCGGGCTCTGTCGGGCTCTGTCGGGCCCTGTCGGGCTCTGTCGGGCTCTGTCGGGCTCTGTCGGGCTGTACTGGGCTCTGTCGGGCTCTGTCGGGCTCTGTCGGACTCTGTCGGGCTCTACTGGGCTCTGTCGGGCCCTGTCGGGCTCTGTCGGGCTCTGTCGGGCCCTGTCGGGCTCTGTCGGGCTCTGTCGGGCTCTGTCGGGCTCTACTGGGCCCTGTCGGGCCCTGTCGGGCCCTGTCGGGCTCTGTCGGGCTCTACTGGGCTCTGTCGGGCTCTGTCGGGCTCTGTCGGGCTCTACTGGGCCCTGTCGGGCCCTGTCGGGCCCTGTCGGGCTCTGTCGGGCTCTGTCGGGCTCTGTCGGGCTCTACTGGGCTCTGTCGGGCTCTACTGGGCTCTACTGGGCCCTGTCGGGCTCTGTCGGGCTCTGTTGGGCTCTATCGGGCTCTGTCGGGCTCTACTGGAATCTGTCGAGCCCTGTCGGGCTCTGTCGGGCTCTGTCGGGCCCTGTCGGGCTCTGTCGGGCTCTGTCGGGCTCTGTCGGCCTCTGTCGGGCTCTGTCGGGCTCTGTCGGGCTCTACTGGGCCCTGTCGGGCCCTGTCGGGCCCTGTCGGGCTCTGTCGGGCTCTACTGGGCTCTGTCGGGCTGTGTCGGGCTCTGTCGGGCTCTACTGGGCCCTGTCGGGCTCTGTCGGGCCCTGTCGGGCTCTGTCGGGCTCTGTCGGGCTCTGTCGGGCCCTGTCGGGCCCTGTCGGGCTCTGTCGGGCTCTGTCGGGCTCTCATGGGCTCTGTCGGGCTCTGTCGGGTTCTGTTGGGCCCTGTCGGGCTCTGTCGGGCTCTGTCGGGCCCTGTCGGGCTCTGTCGGGCCCTGTCGGGCCCTGTCGGGCTCTGTCGGGCTCTGTCGGGCCCTGTCGGGCTCTGTCGGGCTCTGTCGGGCTCTGTCGGGCTCTGTTGGGCCCTGTCGGGCTCTGTCGGGCTCTACTGGGCCCTGTCGGGCCCTGTCGGGCTCTGTCGGGCTCTGTCGGGCTCTGTCGGGCCCTGTCGGGCTCTGTCGGGCTCTGTCGGGCTCTACTGGGCCCTGTCGGGCCCTGTCGGGCTCTGTCGGGCTCTGTCGGGCTCTGTCGGGCTCTACTGGGCCCTGTCGGGTTCTGTCGGGCTCTGTCGGGCTCTGTCGGGCTCTACTGGGCCCTGTCGGTCCCTGTCGGGCCCTGTCGGGCCCTGTCGGGCTCTGTCGGGCCCTGTCGGGTTCTGTCGCGCTCTGTCGGGCTCTGTCGGGCTCTGTCGGGCCCTGTCGGGCTCTGTCGGGCTCTACTGGGCCCTGTCGGGCTCTGTCGGGCTCTGTCGGGCTCTGTCGGGCCCTGTCGGGCTCTGTCGGGCTCTGTCGGGCTCTGTCGGGCTCTACTGGGCCCTGTCGGGCTCTGTCGGGCTCTACTGGGCCCTGTCGGGCTCTGTCGGGCTCTGTCGGGCCCTCTCGGGCTCTGTCGGGCTCTGTCGGGCCCTGTCGGGCTCTGTCGAGCTCTGTCGGGCCCTGTCGGGCTCTGTCGGGCTCTGTCGGGCTCTGTCGGGCTCTGTCTGGCTCTACTGGGCTCTGTCGGGCTCTGTCGGGCTCTCTTGGGCTCTGTCGGGCTCTGTCGGGCCTTGTCGGGCTCTGTCGGGCTCTGTCGGGCTCTGTCGGGCCCTGTCGGGCTCTGTCGGGCTCTGTCGGGCTCTGTCGGGCTCTACTGGGCTCTGTCGGGCCCTGTCGGGCTCTGTCGGGCTCTGTCGGGCTCAACTGGTCTCTGTCGGGCTCTGTCGGGCTCTGTCGGGCTCTGTCGGGCTCTGTCGGGCTCTACTGGGCTCTCCTGGGCTCTGTCGGGCTCTGTCGGGCTCTACTGGGCCCTGTCGTACTCTGTCGGGCTCTGTCGGGCCCTGTCGGGCCCTGTCGGGCTCTGTCGGGCTCTGTCGGGCTCTGTCGGGTTCTGTTGGGCTCTGTCGGGCTCTGTCGGGCTCTGTCGGGCTCTACTGGGCCCTGTCGGGCTCTGTCAGGCTCTGTCGGGCCCTGTCGGGCTCTGTCGGGCTCTGTCGGGCTCTGTCGGGCCCTGTCGGGCCCTGTCGGGCTCTGTCGGGCTCTGTCGGGCTCTGTCGGGCTCTACTGGGCTCTGTCGGGCTCTACTGGGCTCTACTGGGCCCTGTCGGGCTCTGTCGGGCTCTGTCCGGCTCTATCGGGCTCTGTCGGGCTCTACTGGGCTCTGTCGGGCTCTGTCGGGCTCTGTCGGACTCTGTCGGGCTCTACTGGGCTCTGTCGGGCCCTGTCGGGCTCTGTCGGGCTCTGTCGGGCCCTGTCGGGCTCTGTCGGGCTCTGTCGGGCTCTGTCGGGCTCTACTGGGCCCTGTCGGGCCCTGTCGGGCTCTGTCGGGCTCTGTCGGGCTCTGTCGGGCTCTACTGGGCTCTACTGGGCTCTGTCGGGCTCTGTCGGGCTCTACTGGGCCCTGTCGGGCTCTGTCGGGCCCTGTCGGGCCCTGTCGGGCTCTGTCGGGCTCTGTCGGGCTCTACTGGGCTCTGTCGGGCTCTACTGGGCTCTACTGGGCCCTGTCGGGCTCTGTCGGGCTCTGTCGGGCTCTGTCGGGCCCTCTCGGGCTCTGTCGGGCTCTGTCGGGCTCTGTCGGGCTCTGTCGGGCTCTACTGGGCCCTGTCGGGCCCTGTCGGGCTCTGTCGGGCTCTGTCGGGCCCTGTCGGGCTCTGTCGGGCCCTGTCGGGCTCTGTCGGGCTCTGTCGGGCTCTGCTGTGCCCTGTCGGGCTCTGTCGGGCTCTGTCGGGCTCTGTCGGGCCCTGTCGGGCTCTGTCGGGCTCTGTCGGGCCCTGTCGGGCTCTGTCGGGCTCTGTCGGGCCCTGTCGGGCTCTGTCGGGCTCTACTGGGCCCTGTCGGGCCCTGTCGGGCTCTGTCGGGCTCTGTCGGGCTCTACTGGGCTAAACTGGGCTCTGTCGGGCCCTGTCGGGCCCTGTCGGGCTCTGTCGGGCTCTGTCGGGCTCTGTCGGGCCCTGTCGGGCTCTGTCGGGCCCTGTCGGGCCCTGTCGGGCTCTGTCGGGCTCTGTCGGGCTCTGTCGGGCTCTACTGGGCTCTGTCGGGCTCTGTCGGGCTCTGTCGGGCTCTACTGGGCCCTGTCGGGCCCTGTCGGGCACTGTCGGGCTCTGTCGGGCTCTGTTGGGCTCTACTGGGCTATGTCGGGCTCTGTCGGGCTCTGTCGGGCTCTGTCGGGCTCTACTGGGCCCTGTCGGGCTCTGTCAGGCTCTGTCGGGCCCTGTCGGGCTCTGTCGGGCTCTGTCGGGCTCTGTCGGGCCCTCTCGGGCTCTGTCGGGCCCTGTCGGGCCCTGTCGGGCTCTGTCGGGCTCTGTCGGGCTCTGTCGGGCTCTACTGGGCTCTACTGGGCCCTGTCGGGCTCTGTCGGGCTCTGTCGGGCTCTGTCGGGCTCTACTGGGCTCTGTCGGGCCCTGTCGGGCTCTGTCGGGCTCTGTCGGGCCCTGTCGGGCTCTGTCGGGCTCTGTCGGGCTCTGTCGGGCTCTGTTGGGCCCTGTCGGGCTCTGTCGGGCTCTACTGGGCCCTGTCGGGCCCTGTCGGGCTCTGTCGGGCTCTGTCGGGCTCTGTCGGGCTCTACTGGGCCCTGTCGGGCTCTGTCGGGCTCTGTCGGGCTCTGTCGGGCCCTGTCGGGCTCTGTCGGGCTCTGTCGGGCTCTGTCGGGCTCTACTGGGCCCTGTCGGACCCTGTCGGGCTCTGTCGGGCTCTGTCGGGCTCTGTCGGGCTCTACTGGGCCCTGTCGGGTTTTGTCGGGCTCTGTTGGGCCCTGTCGGGCTCTGTCGGGCTCTACTGGGCCCTGTCGGGCTCTGTCGGGCTCTGTCAGGCTCTGTCGGGCCCTGTCAGGCTCTGTCGGGCTCTGTCGGGCTCTGTCGGGCTCTACTGGGCCCTGTCGGTCCCTGTCGGGCCCTGTCGGGCCCTGTCGGGCTCTGTGGGGCCCTGTCGGGCTCTGTCGCGCTCTGTCGGGCTCTGTCGGGCTCTGTCGGGCCCTGTCGGGCTCTGTCGGGCTCTACTGGGCCCTGTCGGGCTCTGTCGGGCTCTGTCGGGCCCTGTCGGGCTCTGTCGGGCTCTGTCGGGCTCTGTCGGGCTCTACTGGGCCCTGTCGGGCTCTGTCGGGCTCTACTGGGCCCTGTCGGGCCCTGTCGGGCTCTGTCGGGCTCTGTCGGGCTCTACTGGGCTAAACTGGGCTCTGTCGGGCCCTGTCGGGCCCTGTCGGGCTCTGTCGGGCTCTGTCGGGCTCTGTCGGGCCCTGTCGGGCTCTGTCGGGCCCTGTCGGGCCGTGTCGGGCTCTGTCGGGCTCTGTCGGGCTCTGTTGGGCTCTACTGGGCTATGTCGGGCTCTGTCGGGCTCTGTCGGGCTCTGTCGGGCTCTACTGGGCCCTGTCGGGCTCTGTCAGGCTCTGTCGGGCCCTGTCGGGCTCTGTCGGGCTCTGTCGGGCTCTGTCGGGCCCTCTCGGGCTCTGTCGGGCCCTGTCGGGCCCTGTCGGGCTCTGTCGGGCTCTGTCGGGCTCTGTCTGGCTCTACTGGGCTCTACTGGTCCCTGTCGGGCTCTGTCGGGCTCTGTCGGTCTCTGTCGGGCTCTACTGGGCTCTGTCGGGCCCTGTCGGGCTCTGTCGGGCTCTGTCGGGCCCTGTCGGGCTCTGTCGGGCTCTGTCGGGCTCTGTCGGGCTCTGTTGGGCCCTGTCGGGCTCTGTCGGGCTCTACTGGGCCCTGTCGGGCCCTGTCGGGCTCTGTCGGGCTCTGTCGGGCTCTGTCGGGCTCTGTTGGGCCCTGTCGGGCTCTGTCGGGCTCTACTGGGCCCTGTCGGGCTCTGTCGGGCTCTGTCGGGCTCTGTCGGGCCCTGTCGGGCTCTGTCGGGCTCTGTCGGGCTCTGTCGGGCTCTACTGGGCCCTGTCGGGCCCTGTCGGGCTCTGTCGGGCTCTGTCGGGCTCTGTCGGGCTCTACTGGGCCCTGTCGGGTTCTGTCGGGCTCTGTTGGGCCCTGTCGGGCTCTGTCGGGCTCTACTGGGTCCTGTCGGGCTCTGTCGGGCTCTGTCGGGCTCTGTCGGGCCCTGTCAGGCTCTGTCGGGCTCTGTCGGGCTCTGTCGGGCTCTACTGGGCCCTGTCGGTCCCTGTCGGGCCCTGTCGGGCCCTGTCGGGCTCTGTCGGGCCCTGTCGGGCTCTGTCGCGCTCTGTCGGGCTCTGTCGGGCTCTGTCGGGCCCTGTCGGGCTCTGTCGGGCTCTACTGGGCCCTGTCGGGCTCTGTCGGGCTCTGTCGGGCTCTGTCGGGCCCTGTCGGGCTCTGTCGGGCTCTGTCGGGCTCTACTGGGCCCTGTCGGGCTCTGTCGGGCTCTACTGGGCCCTGTCGGGCTCTGTCGGGCTCTGTCGGGCCCTCTCGGGCTCTGTCGGGCTCTGTCGGGCCCTGTCGGGCTCTGTCGAGCTCTGTCGGGCCCTGTCGGGCTCTGTCGGGCTCTGTCGGGCTCTGTCGGGCTCTGTCTCGCTCTACTGGGCTCTGTCGGGCTCTGTCGGGCTCTACTGGGCTCTACTGGGCCCTGTCGGGCTCTGTCCGGCTCTGTCGGGCTCTGTCGGGCTCTACTGGGCTCTGTCGGGCCCTGTCGGGCTCTGTCGGGCTCTGTCGGGCCCTGTCGGGCTCTGTCGGGCTCTGTCGGGCTCTGTCGGGCTCTGTTGGGCCCTGTCGGGCTCTGTCGGGCTCTACTGGGCCCTGTCGGGCCCTGTCGGGCTCTGTCGGGCTCTGTCGGGCTCTGTCGGGCTCTGTTGGGCCCTGTCGGGCTCTGTCGGGCTCTACTGGGCCCTGTCGGGATCTGTCGGGCTCTGTCGGGCTCTGTCGGGCCCTGTCGGGCTCTGTCGGGCTCTGTCGGGCTCTGTCGGGCTCTACTGGGCCCTGTCGGGCCCTGTCGGGCTCTGTCGGGCTCTGTCGGGCTCTGTCGGGCTCTACTGGGCCCTGTCGGGTTCTGTCGGGCTCTGTTGGGCCCTGTCGGGCTCTGTCGGGCTCTACTGGGCCCTGTCGGGCTCTGTCGGGCTCTGTCGGGCTCTGTCGGGCCCTGTCAGGCTCTGTCGGGCTCTGTCGGGCTCTGTCGGGCTCTACTGGGCTCTACTGGGCCCTGTCGGGCTCTGTCGGGCTCTGTCGGGCTCTGTCGGGCTCTACTGGGCTCTGTCGGGCCCTGTCGGGCTCTGTCGGGCTCTGTCGGGCCCTGTCGGGCTCTGTCGGGCTCTGTCGGGCTCTGTCGGGCTCTGTCGGGCCCTGTCGGGCTCTGTCGGGCTCTACTGGGCCCTGTCGGGCCCTGTCGGGCTCTGTCGGGCTCTGTCGGGCTCTGTCGGGCTCTACTGGGCCCTGTCGGGCTCTGTCGGGCTCTACTGGGCCCTGTCGGGCTCTGTCGGGCTCTGTCAAGCTCTGTCGGGCCCTGTCGGGCTCTGTCGGGCTCTGTCGGGCTCTGTCGGGCTCTACTGGGCCCTGTCGGGCCCTGTCGGGCTCTGTCGGGCTCTGTCGGGCTCTGTCGGGCTCTACTGGGCCCTGTCGGGTTTTGTCGGGCTCTGTTGGGCCCTGTCGGGCTCTGTCGGGCTCTACTGGGCCCTGTCGGGCTCTGTCGGGCTCTGTCGGGCTCTGTCGGGCCCTGTCAGGCTCTGTCGGGCTCTGTCGGGCTCTGTCGGGCTCTACTGGGCCCTGTCGGTCCCTGTCGGGCCCTGTCGGGCCCTGTCGGGCTCTGTCGGGCCCTGTCGGGCTCTGTCGCGCTCTGTCGGGCTCTGTCGGGCTCTGTCGGGCCCTGTCGGGCTCTGTCGGGCTCTACTGGGCCCTGTCGGGCTCTGTCGGGCTCTGTCGGGCTCTGTCGGGCCCTGTCGGGCTCTGTCGGGCTCTGTCGGGCTCTGTCGGGCTCTACTGGGCCCTGTCGGGCTCTGTCGGGCTCTACTGGGCCCTGTCGGGCCCTGTCGGGCTCTGTCGGGCTCTGTCGGGCTCTACTGGGCTAAACTGGGCTCTGTCGGGCCCTGTCGGGCCCTGTCGGGCTCTGTCGGGCTCTGTCGGGCTCTGTCGGGCCCTGTCGGGCTCTGTCGGGCCCTGTCGGGCCCTGTCGGGCTCTGTCGGGCTCTGTCGGGCTCTGTTGGGCTCTACTGGGCTATGTCGGGCTCTGTCGGGCTCTGTCGGGCTCTGTCGGGCTCTACTGGGCCCTGTCGGGCTCTGTCAGGCTCTGTCGGGCCCTGTCGGGCTCTGTCGGGCTCTGTCGGGCTCTGTCGGGCCCTCTCGGGCTCTGTCGGGCCCTGTCGGGCCCTGTCGGGCTCTGTCGGGCTCTGTCGGGCTCTGTCGGGCTCTACTGGGCTCTACTGGGCCCTGTCGGGCTCTGTCGGGCTCTGTCGGGCTCTGTCGGGCTCTACTGGGCTCTGTCGGGCCCTGTCGGGCTCTGTCGGGCTCTGTCGGGCCCTGTCGGGCTCTGTCGGGCTCTGTCGGGCTCTGTCGGGCTCTGTTGGGCCCTGTCGGGCTCTGTCGGGCTCTACTGGGCCCTGTCGGGCCCTGTCGGGCTCTGTCGGGCTCTGTCGGGCTCTGTCGGGCTCTGTTGGGCCCTGTCGGGCTCTGTCGGGCTCTACTGGGCCCTGTCGGGCTCTGTCGGGCTCTGTCGGGCTCTGTCGGGCCCTGTCGGGCTCTGTCGGGCTCTGTCGGGCTCTGTCGGGCTCTACTGGGCCCTGTCGGGCCCTGTCGGGCTCTGTCGGGCTCTGTCGGGCTCTGTCGGGCTCTACTGGGCCCTGTCGGGTTCTGTCGGGCTCTGTTGGGCCCTGTCGGGCTCTGTCGGGCTCTACTGGGCCCTGTCGGGCTCTGTCGGGCTCTGTCGGGCTCTGTCGGGCCCTGTCAGGCTCTGTCGGGCTCTGTCGGGCTCTGTCGGGCTCTACTGGGCCCTGTCGGTCCCTGTCGGGCCCTGTCAGGCCCTGTCGGGCTCTGTCGGGCCCTGTCGGGCTCTGTCGCGCTCTGTCGGGCTCTGTCGGGCTCTGTCGGGCCCTGTCGGGCTCTGTCGGGCTCTACTGGGCCCTGTCGGGCTCTGTCGGGCTCTGTCGGGCTCTGTCGGGCCCTGTCGGGCTCTGTCGGGCTCTGTCGGGCTCTACTGGGCCCTGTCGGGCTCTGTCGGGCTCTACTGGGCCCTGTCGGGCTCTGTCGGGCTCTGTCGGGCCCTCTCGGGCTCTGTCGGGCTCTGTCGGGCCCTGTCGGGCTCTGTCGAGCTCTGTCGGGCCCTGTCGGGCTCTGTCGGGCTCTCTCGGGCTCTGTCGGGCTCTGTCTGGCTCTACTGGGCTCTGTCGGGCTCTGTCGGGCTCTACTGGGCTCTACTGGGCCCTGTCGGGCTCTGTCGGGCTCTGTCGGGCTCTGTCGGGCTCTACTGGGCTCTGTCGGGCCCTGTCGGGCTCTGTCGGGCTCTGTCGGGCCCTGTCGGGCTCTGTCGGGCTCTGTCGGGCTCTGTCGGGCTCTGTTGGGCCCTGTCGGGCTCTGTCGGGCTCTACTGGGCCCTGTCGGGCCCTGTCGGGCTCTGTCGGGCTCTGTTGGGCTCTGTCGGGCTCTGTTGGGCCCTGTCGGGCTCTGTCGGGCTCTACTGGGCCCTGTCGGGCTCTGTCGGGCTCTGTCGGGCTCTGTCGGGCCCTGTCGGGCTCTGTCGGGCTCTGTCGGGCTCTGTCGGGCTCTACTGGGCCCTGTCGGGCCCTGTCGGGCTCTGTCGGGCTCTGTCGGGCTCTGTCGGGCTCTACTGGGCCCTGTCAGGTTCTGTCGGGCTCTGTTGGGCCCTGTCGGGCTCTGTCGGGCTCTACTGGGCCCTGTCGGGCCCTGTCGGGCTCTGTCGGGCCCTGTCGGGCTCTGTCGCGCTCTGTCGGGCTCTGTCGGGCTCTGTCGGGCCCTGTCGGGCTCTCTCGGGCTCTACTGGGCCCTGTCGGGCTCTGTCGGGCTCTGTCGGGCTCTGTCGGGCTCTGTCGGGCTCTACTGGGCCCTGTCGGGCTCTGTCGGGCTCTGTCGGGCCCTCTCGGGCTCTGTCGGGCTCTGTCGGGCCCTGTCGGGCTCTGTCGAGCTCTGTCGGGCCCTGTCGGGCTCTGTCGGGCTCTGTCGGGCTCTGTCGGGCTCTGTCTGGCTCTACTGGGCTCTGTCGGGCTCTGTCGGGCTCTCTTGGGCTCTGTCGGGCTCTGTCGGGCCCTGTCGGGCTCTGTCGGGCTCTGTCGGGCTCTGTCGGGCCCTGTCGGGCTCTGTCGGGCTCTGTCGGGCTCTGTCGGGCTCTACTGGGCTCTGTCGGGCTCTGTCGGGCTCTGTCGGGCTCTGTCGGGCTCAACTGGTCTCTGTCGGGCTCTGTCGGGTTCTGTCGGGCTCTGTCGGGCTCTGTCGGGCTCTGTCGGGCTCTACTGGGCTCTACTGGGCTCTGTCGGGCTCTGTCGGGCCCTGTCGGGCTCTGTCGGGCTCTGTCGGGCCCTGTCGGGCTCTGTCGGGCTCTGTCGGGCTCTACTGGGCTCTGTCAGGCTCTGTCGGGCTCTGTCGGGCCCTGTCGGGCTCTGTCGGGCTCTGTCGGGCCCTGTCGGGCTCTGTCGGGCTATGTCGGGCTCTGTCGGGCTCTACTGGGCTCTGTCGGGCTCTGTCGGGCTCTGTCGGGCTCTACTGGGCCCTGTCGGGCTCTGTCGTGCCCTGTCGGGCTCTGTCGGGCTCTGTCGGGCTCTGTCGGGCCCTGTCGGGCTCTGTCGGGCTCTGTCGGGCTCTGTCGGGCTCTACTGGGCTCTACTGGGCTCTGTCGGGCTCTGTCGGGCTCTACTGTGCCCTGTCGGGCCCTGTCGGGCCCTGTCGGGCTCTGTCGGGCTCTACTGGGCTCTGTCGGGCTCTGTCGGGCTCTGTCGGGCTCTACTGGGCCCTGTCGGGCTCTGTCGGGCCCTGTCGGGCTCTGTCGGGCTCTGTCGGGCTCTGTCGGGCCCTGTCGGGCCCTGTCGGGCTCTGTCGGGCTCTGTAGGGCTCTCATGGGCTCTGTCGGGCTCTGTCGGGCTCTGTTGGGCCCTGTCGGGCTCTACTGGGCCCTGTCGGGTTCTGTCGGGCTCTGTTGGGCCCTGTCGGGCTCTGTCGGGCTCTACTGGGCCCTGTCGGGCTCTGTCGGGCTCTGTCGGGCTCTGTCGGGCCCTGTCAGGCTCTGTCGGGCTCTGTCGGGCTCTGTCGGGCTCTACTGGGCCCTGTCGGTCCCTGTCGGGCCCTGTCGGGCCCTGTCGGGCTCTGTCGGGCCCTGTCGGGCTCTGTCGCGCTCTGTCGGGCTCTGTCGGGCTCTGTCGGGCCCTGTCGGGCTCTGTCGGGCTCTACTGGGCCCTGTCGGGCTCTGTCGGGCTCTGTCGGGCTCTGTCGGGCCCTGTCGGGCTCTGTCGGGCTCTGTCGGGCTCTACTGGGCCCTGTCGGGCTCTGTCGGGCTCTACTGGGCCCTGTCGGGCTCTGTCGGGCTCTGTCGGGCCCTCTCGGGCTCTGTCGGGCTCTGTCGGGCCCTGTCGGGCTCTGTCGAGCTCTGTCGGGCCCTGTCGGGCTCTGTCGGGCTCTGTCGGGCTCTGTCGGGCTCTGTCTGGCTCTACTGGGCTCTGTCGGGCTCTGTCGGGCTCTACTGGGCTCTACTGGGCCCTGTCGGGCTCTGTCGGGCTCTGTCGGGCTCTGTCGGGCTCTACTGGGCTCTGTCGGGCCCTGTCGGGCTCTGTCGGGCTCTGTCGGGCCCTGTCGGGCTCTGTCGGGCTCTGTCGGGCTCTGTCGGGCTCTGTTGGGCCCTGTCGGGCTCTGTCGGGCTCTACTGGGCCCTGTCGGGCCCTGTCGGGCTCTGTCGGGCTCTGTTGGGCTCTGTCGGGCTCTGTTGGGCCCTGTCGGGCTCTGTCGGGCTCTACTGGGCCCTGTCGGGCTCTGTCGGGCTCTGTCGGGCTCTGTCGGGCCCTGTCGGGCTCTGTCGGGCTCTGTCGGGCTCTGTCGGGCTCTACTGGGCCCTGTCGGGCCCTGTCGGGCTCTGTCGGGCTCTGTCGGGCTCTGTCGGGCTCTACTGGGCCCTGTCAGGTTCTGTCGGGCTCTGTTGGGCCCTGTCGGGCTCTGTCGGGCTCTACTGGGCCCTGTCGGGCTCTGTCGGGCTCTGTCGGGCTCTGTCGGGCCCTGTCAGGCTCTGTCGGGCTCTGTCGGGCTCTGTCGGGCTCTACTGGGCCCTGTCGGTCCCTGTCGGGCCCTGTCGGGCCCTGTCGGGCTCTGTCGGGCCCTGTCGGGCTCTGTCGCGCTCTGTCGGGCTCTGTCGGGCTCTGTCGGGCCCTGTCGGGCTCTCTCGGGCTCTACTGGGCCCTGTCGGGCTCTGTCGGGCTCTGTCGGGCTCTGTCGGGCTCTGTCGGGCTCTGTCGGGCTCTGTCGGGCTCTACTGGGCCCTGTCGGGCTCTGTCGGGCTCTGTCGGGCCCTCTCGGGCTCTGTCGGGCTCTGTCGGGCCCTGTCGGGCTCTGTCGAGCTCTGTCGGGCCCTGTCGGGCTCTGTCGGGCTCTGTCGGGCTCTGTCGGGCTCTGTCTGGCTCTACTGGGCTCTGTCGGGCTCTGTCGGGCTCTCTTGGGCTCTGTCGGGCTCTGTCGGGCCCTGTCGGGCTCTGTCGGGCTCTGTCGGGCTCTGTCGGGCCCTGTCGGGCTCTGTCGGGCTCTGTCGGGCTCTGTCGGGCTCTACTGGGCTCTGTCGGGCTCTGTCGGGCTCTGTCGGGCTCTGTCGGGCTCAACTGGTCTCTGTCGGGCTCTGTCGGGTTCTGTCGGGCTCTGTCGGGCTCTGTCGGGCTCTGTCGGGCTCTACTGGGCTCTACTGGGCTCTGTCGGGCTCTGTCGGGCCCTGTCGGGCTCTGTCGGGCTCTGTCGGGCCCTGTCGGGCTCTGTCGGGCTCTGTCGGGCTCTACTGGGCTCTGTCAGGCTCTGTCGGGCTCTGTCGGGCCCTGTCGGGCTCTGTCGGGCTCTGTCGGGCCCTGTCGGGCTCTGTCGGGCTATGTCGGGCTCTGTCGGGCTCTACTGGGCTCTGTCGGGCTCTGTCGGGCTCTGT
Source organism: Caloenas nicobarica (assembly GCF_036013445.1). Classification (NCBI taxonomy): domain Eukaryota; kingdom Metazoa; phylum Chordata; class Aves; order Columbiformes; family Columbidae; genus Caloenas; species Caloenas nicobarica. Next base: position 27,812 of record NW_027017380.1, read on the forward strand.
CGGGCTCTACTGGGCCCTGTCGGGCTCTGTCGTGCCCTGTCGGGCTCTGTCGGGCTCTGTCGGGCTCTGTCGGGCCCTGTCGGGCTCTGTCGGGCTCTGTCGGGCTCTGTCGGGCTCTACTGGGCTCTACTGGGCTCTGTCGGGCTCTGTCGGGCTCTACTGTGCCCTGTCGGGCCCTGTCGGGCCCTGTCGGGCTCTGTCGGGCTCTACTGGGCTCTGTCGGGCTCTGTCGGGCTCTGTCGGGCTCTACTGGGCCCTGTCGGGCTCTGTCGGGGCCTGTCGGGCTCTGTCGGGCTCTGTCGGGCTCTGTCGGGCCCTGTCGGGCCCTGTCGGGCTCTGTCGGGCTCTGTAGGGCTCTCATGGGCTCTGTCGGGCTCTGTCGGGCTCTGTTGGGCCCTGTCGGGCTCTGTCGGGCTCTGTCGGGCCCTGTCGGGCTCTGTCGGGCCCTGTCGGGCTCTGTCGGGCTCTGTCGGGCCCTGTCGGGCTCTGTCGGGCTCTGTCGGGCTCTGTCGGGCTCTGTTGGGCCCTGTCGGGCTCTGTCGGGCTCTACTGGGCCCTGTCGGGCTCTGTCGGGCTCTGTCGGGCTCTGTCGGGCCCTGTCGGGCTCTGTCGGGCTCTGTCGGGCTCTGTCGGGCTCTACTGGGCCCTGTCGGGCCCTGTCGGGCTCTGTCGGGCTCTACTGGGCCCTGTCGGTCCCTGTCGGGCCCTGTCGGGCCCTGTCGGGCTCTGTCGGGCCCTGTCGGGCTCTGTCGCGCTCTGTCGGGCTCTGTCGGGCTCTGTCGGGCCCTGTCGGGCTCTGTCGGGCTTTACTGGGCCCTGTCGGGCTCTGTCGGGCTCTGTCGGGCTCTGTCGGGCCCTGTCGGGCTCTGTCGGGCTCTGTCGGGCTCTGTCGGGCTCTACTGGGCCCTGTCGGGCTCTGTCGGGCTCTACTGGGCCCTGTCGGGCTCTGTCGGGCTCTGTCGGGCCCTCTCGGGCTCTGTCGGGCTCTGTCGGGCCCTGTCGGACTCTGTCGAGCTCTGTCGGGCCCTGTCGGGCTCTGTCGGGCTCTGTCGGGCTCTGTCGGGCTCTGTCTGGCTCTACTGGGCTCTGTCGGGCTCTGTCGGGCTCTCTTGGGCTCTGTCGGGCTCTGTCGGGCTCTGTCGGGCCCTGTCGGGCTCTGTCGGGCTCTGTCGGGCTCTGTCGGGCTCTACTGGGCTCTGTCGGGCCCTGTCGGGCTCTGTCGGGCTCTGTCGGGCTCAACTGGTCTCTGTCGGGCTCTGTCGGGCTCTGTCGGGCTCTGTCGGGCTCTGTCGGGCTCTACTGGGCTCTACTGGGCTCTGTCGGGCTCTGTCGGGCTCTACTGGGCCCTGTCGTGCTCTGTCGGGCTCTGTCGGGCCCTGTCGGGCCCTGTCGGGCTCTGTCGGGCTCTGTCGGGCTCTGTCGGGCTCTACTGGGCCCTGTCGGGCTCTGTCAGGCTCTGTCGGGCCCTATCGGGCTCTGTCGGGCTCTGTCGGGCTCTGTTGGGCCCTGTCGGGCTCTGTCGGGCCCTGTCGGGCCCTGTCGGGCTCTGTCGGGCTCTGTCGGGCTCTGTCGGGCTCTACTCGGCTCTGTCGGGCTCTACTGGGCTCTACTGTGCCCTGTCGGGCTCTGTCGGGCTCTGTCGGGCTCTATCGGGCTCTGTCGGGCTCTACTGGGCTCTGTCGAGCCCTGTCGGGCTCTGTCGGGCTCTGTCGGGCCCTGTCGGGCTCTGTCGGGCTCTGTCGGGCTCTGTCGGGCTGTACTGGGCTCTGTCGGGCTCTGTCGGGCTCTGTCGGACTCTGTCGGGCTCTACTGGGCTCTGTCGGGCCCTGTCGGGCTCTGTCGGGCTCTGTCGGGCCCTGTCGGGCTCTGTCGGGCTCTGTCGGGCTCTGTCGGGCTCTACTGGGCCCTGTCGGGCCCTGTCGGGCCCTGTCGGGCTCTGTCGGGCTCTACTGGGCTCTGTCGGGCTCTGTCGGGCTCTGTCGGGCTCTACTGGGCCCTGTCGGGCCCTGTCGGGCCCTGTCGGGCTCTGTCGGGCTCTGTCGGGCTCTGTCGGGCTCTACTGGGCTCTGTCGGGCTCTACTGGGCTCTACTGGGCCCTGTCGGGCTCTGTCGGGCTCTGTTGGGCTCTATCGGGCTCTGTCGGGCTCTACTGGAATCTGTCGAGCCCTGTCGGGCTCTGTCGGGCTCTGTCGGGCCCTGTCGGGCTCTGTCGGGCTCTGTCGGGCTCTGTCGGGCTCTACTGGGCTCTGTCGGGCTCTGTCGGGCTCTGTCGGACTCTGTCGGGCTCTACTGGGCTCTGTCGGGCCCTGTCGGGCTCTGTCGGGCTCTGTCGGGCTCTGTCGGCCTCTGTCGGGCTCTGTCGGGCTCTGTCGGGCTCTACTGGGCCCTGTCGGGCCCTGTCGGGCCCTGTCGGGCTCTGTCGGGCTCTACTGGGCTCTGTCGGGCTGTGTCGGGCTCTGTCGGGCTCTACTGGGCCCTGTCGGGCTCTGTCGGGCCCTGTCGGGCTCTGTCGGGCTCTGTCGGGCTCTGTCGGGCCCTGTCGGGCCCTGTCGGGCTCTGTCGGGCTCTGTCGGGCTCTCATGGGCTCTGTCGGGCTCTGTCGGGTTCTGTTGGGCCCTGTCGGGCTCTGTCGGGCTCTGTCGGGCCCTGTCGGGCTCTGTCGGGCCCTGTCGGGCCCTGTCGGGCTCTGTCGGGCTCTGTCGGGCCCTGTCGGGCTCTGTCGGGCTCTGTCGGGCTCTGTCGGGCTCTGTTGGGCCCTGTCGGGCTCTGTCGGGCTCTACTGGGCCCTGTCGGGCCCTGTCGGGCTCTGTCGGGCTCTGTCGGGCTCTGTCGGGCCCTGTCGGGCTCTGTCGTGCTCTGTCGGGCTCTACTGGGCCCTGTCGGGCCCTGTCGGGCTCTGTCGGGCTCTGTCGGGCTCTGTCGGGCTCTACTGGGCCCTGTCGGGTTCTGTCGGGCTCTGTCGGGCTCTGTCGGGCTCTACTGGGCCCTGTCGGTCCCTGTCGGGCCCTGTCGGGCCCTGTCGGGCTCTGTCGGGCCCTGTCGGGTTCTGTCGCGCTCTGTCGGGCTCTGTCGGGCTCTGTCGGGCCCTGTCGGGCTCTGTCGGGCTCTACTGGGCCCTGTCGGGCTCTGTCGGGCTCTGTCGGGCTCTGTCGGGCCCTGTCGGGCTCTGTCGGGCTCTGTCGGGCTCTGTCGGGCTCTACTGGGCCCTGTCGGGCTCTGTCGGGCTCTACTGGGCCCTGTCGGGCTCTGTCGGGCTCTGTCGGGCCCTCTCGGGCTCTGTCGGGCTCTGTCGGGCCCTGTCGGGCTCTGTCGAGCTCTGTCGGGCCCTGTCGGGCTCTGTCGGGCTCTGTCGGGCTCTGTCGGGCTCTGTCTGGCTCTACTGGGCTCTGTCGGGCTCTGTCGGGCTCTCTTGGGCTCTGTCGGGCTCTGTCGGGCCTTGTCGGGCTCTGTCGGGCTCTGTCGGGCTCTGTCGGGCCCTGTCGGGCTCTGTCGGGCTCTGTCGGGCTCTGTCGGGCTCTACTGGGCTCTGTCGGGCCCTGTCGGGCTCTGTCGGGCTCTGTCGGGCTCAACTGGTCTCTGTCGGGCTCTGTCGGGCTCTGTCGGGCTCTGTCGGGCTCTGTCGGGCTCTACTGGGCTCTCCTGGGCTCTGTCGGGCTCTGTCGGGCTCTACTGGGCCCTGTCGTACTCTGTCGGGCTCTGTCGGGCCCTGTCGGGCCCTGTCGGGCTCTGTCGGGCTCTGTCGGGCTCTGTCGGGTTCTGTTGGGCTCTGTCGGGCTCTGTCGGGCTCTGTCGGGCTCTACTGGGCCCTGTCGGGCTCTGTCAGGCTCTGTCGGGCCCTGTCGGGCTCTGTCGGGCTCTGTCGGGCTCTGTCGGGCCCTGTCGGGCCCTGTCGGGCTCTGTCGGGCTCTGTCGGGCTCTGTCGGGCTCTACTGGGCTCTGTCGGGCTCTACTGGGCTCTACTGGGCCCTGTCGGGCTCTGTCGGGCTCTGTCCGGCTCTATCGGGCTCTGTCGGGCTCTACTGGGCTCTGTCGGGCTCTGTCGGGCTCTGTCGGACTCTGTCGGGCTCTACTGGGCTCTGTCGGGCCCTGTCGGGCTCTGTCGGGCTCTGTCGGGCCCTGTCGGGCTCTGTCGGGCTCTGTCGGGCTCTGTCGGGCTCTACTGGGCCCTGTCGGGCCCTGTCGGGCTCTGTCGGGCTCTGTCGGGCTCTGTCGGGCTCTACTGGGCTCTACTGGGCTCTGTCGGGCTCTGTCGGGCTCTACTGGGCCCTGTCGGGCTCTGTCGGGCCCTGTCGGGCCCTGTCGGGCTCTGTCGGGCTCTGTCGGGCTCTACTGGGCTCTGTCGGGCTCTACTGGGCTCTACTGGGCCCTGTCGGGCTCTGTCGGGCTCTGTCGGGCTCTGTCGGGCCCTCTCGGGCTCTGTCGGGCTCTGTCGGGCTCTGTCGGGCTCTGTCGGGCTCTACTGGGCCCTGTCGGGCCCTGTCGGGCTCTGTCGGGCTCTGTCGGGCCCTGTCGGGCTCTGTCGGGCCCTGTCGGGCTCTGTCGGGCTCTGTCGGGCTCTGCTGTGCCCTGTCGGGCTCTGTCGGGCTCTGTCGGGCTCTGTCGGGCCCTGTCGGGCTCTGTCGGGCTCTGTCGGGCCCTGTCGGGCTCTGTCGGGCTCTGTCGGGCCCTGTCGGGCTCTGTCGGGCTCTACTGGGCCCTGTCGGGCCCTGTCGGGCTCTGTCGGGCTCTGTCGGGCTCTACTGGGCTAAACTGGGCTCTGTCGGGCCCTGTCGGGCCCTGTCGGGCTCTGTCGGGCTCTGTCGGGCTCTGTCGGGCCCTGTCGGGCTCTGTCGGGCCCTGTCGGGCCCTGTCGGGCTCTGTCGGGCTCTGTCGGGCTCTGTTGGGCTCTACTGGGCTATGTCGGGCTCTGTCGGGCTCTGTCGGGCTCTGTCGGGCTCTACTGGGCCCTGTCGGGCTCTGTCAGGCTCTGTCGGGCCCTGTCGGGCTCTGTCGGGCTCTGTCGGGCCCTGTCGGGCCCTCTCGGGCTCTGTCGGGCCCTGTCGGGCCCTGTCGGGCTCTGTCGGGCTCTGTCGGGCTCTGTCGGGCTCTACTGGGCTCTACTGGGCCCTGTCGGGCTCTGTCGGGCTCTGTCGGGCTCTGTCGGGCTCTACTGGGCTCTGTCGGGCCCTGTCGGGCTCTGTCGGGCTCTGTCGGGCCCTGTCGGGCTCTGTCGGGCTCTGTCGGGCTCTGTCGGGCTCTGTTGGGCCCTGTCGGGCTCTGTCGGGCTCTACTGGGCCCTGTCGGGCCCTGTCGGGCTCTGTCGGGCTCTGTCGGGCTCTGTCGGGCTCTACTGGGCCCTGTCGGGCTCTGTCGGGCTCTACTGGGCCCTGTCGGGCTCTGTCGGGCTCTGTCGGGCTCTGTCGGGCCCTGTCGGGCTCTGTCGGGCTCTGTCGGGCTCTGTCGGGCTCTACTGGGCCCTGTCGGGCCCTGTCGGGCTCTGTCGGGCTCTGTCGGGCTCTGTCGGGCTCTACTGGGCCCTGTCGGGTTCTGTCGGGCTCTGTTGGGCCCTGTCGGGCTCTGTCGGGCTCTACTGGGCCCTGTCGGGCTCTGTCGGGCTCTGTCGGGCTCTGTCGGGCCCTGTCAGGCTCTGTCGGGCTCTGTCGGGCTCTGTCGGGCTCTGTCGGGCCCTGTCGGGCCCTGTCGGGCCCTGTCGGGCTCTGTCGGGCCCTGTCGGGTTCTGTCGCGCTCTGTCGGGCTCTGTCGGGCTCTGTCGGGCCCTGTCGGGCTCTGTCGGGCTCTACTGGGCCCTGTCGGGCTCTGTCGGGCTCTGTCGGGCTCTGTCGGGCCCTGTCGGGCTCTGTCGGGCTCTGTCGGGCTCTGTCGGGCTCTACTGGGCCCTGTCGGGCTCTGTCGGGCTCTACTGGGCCCTGTCGGGCTCTGTCGGGCTCTGTCGGGCCCTCTCGGGCTCTGTCGGGCTCTGTCGGGCCCTGTCGGGCTCTGTCGAGCTCTGTCGGGCCCTGTCGGGCTCTGTCGGGCTCTGTCGGGCTCTGTCGGGCTCTGTCTGGCTCTACTGGGCTCTGTCGGGCTCTGTCGGGCTCTCTTGGGCTCTGTCGGGCTCTGTCGGGCCTTGTCGGGCTCTGTCGGGCTCTGTCGGGCTCTGTCGGGCCCTGTCGGGCTCTGTCGGGCTCTGTCGGGCTCTGTCGGGCTCTACTGGGCTCTGTCGGGCCCTGTCGGGCTCTGTCGGGCTCTGTCGGGCTCAACTGGTCTCTGTCGGGCTCTGTCGGGCTCTGTCGGGCTCTGTCGGGCTCTGTCGGGCTCTACTGGGCTCTCCTGGGCTCTGTCGGGCTCTGTCGGGCTCTACTGGGCCCTGTCGTACTCTGTCGGGCTCTGTCGGGCCCTGTCGGGCCCTGTCGGGCTCTGTCGGGCTCTGTCGGGCTCTGTCGGGTTCTGTTGGGCTCTGTCGGGCTCTGTCGGGCTCTGTCGGGCTCTACTGGGCCCTGTCGGGCTCTGTCAGGCTCTGTCGGGCCCTGTCGGGCTCTGTCGGGCTCTGTCGGGCTCTGTCGGGCCCTGTCGGGCCCTGTCGGGCTCTGTCGGGCTCTGTCGGGCTCTGTCGGGCTCTACTGGGCTCTGTCGGGCTCTACTGGGCTCTACTGGGCCCTGTCGGGCTCTGTCGGGCTCTGTCCGGCTCTATCGGGCTCTGTCGGGCTCTACTGGGCTCTGTCGGGCTCTGTCGGGCTCTGTCGGACTCTGTCGGGCTCTACTGGGCTCTGTCGGGCCCTGTCGGGCTCTGTCGGGCTCTGTCGGGCCCTGTCGGGCTCTGTCGGGCTCTGTCGGGCTCTGTCGGGCTCTACTGGGCCCTGTCGGGCCCTGTCGGGCTCTGTCGGGCTCTGTCGGGCTCTGTCGGGCTCTACTGGGCTCTACTGGGCTCTGTCGGGCTCTGTCGGGCTCTACTGGGCCCTGTCGGGCTCTGTCGGGCCCTGTCGGGCCCTGTCGGGCTCTGTCGGGCTCTGTCGGGCTCTACTGGGCTCTGTCGGGCTCTACTGGGCTCTACTGGGCCCTGTCGGGCTCTGTCGGGCTCTGTCGGGCTCTGTCGGGCCCTCTCGGGCTCTGTCGGGCTCTGTCGGGCTCTGTCGGGCTCTGTCGGGCTCTACTGGGCCCTGTCGGGCCCTGTCGGGCTCTGTCGGGCTCTGTCGGGCCCTGTCGGGCTCTGTCGGGCCCTGTCGGGCTCTGTCGGGCTCTGTCGGGCTCTGCTGTGCCCTGTCGGGCTCTGTCGGGCTCTGTCGGGCTCTGTCGGGCCCTGTCGGGCTCTGTCGGGCTCTGTCGGGCCCTGTCGGGCTCTGTCGGGCTCTGTCGGGCCCTGTCGGGCTCTGTCGGGCTCTACTGGGCCCTGTCGGGCCCTGTCGGGCTCTGTCGGGCTCTGTCGGGCTCTACTGGGCTAAACTGGGCTCTGTCGGGCCCTGTCGGGCCCTGTCGGGCTCTGTCGGGCTCTGTCGGGCTCTGTCGGGCCCTGTCGGGCTCTGTCGGGCCCTGTCGGGCCCTGTCGGGCTCTGTCGGGCTCTGTCGGGCTCTGTTGGGCTCTACTGGGCTATGTCGGGCTCTGTCGGGCTCTGTCGGGCTCTGTCGGGCTCTACTGGGCCCTGTCGGGCTCTGTCAGGCTCTGTCGGGCCCTGTCGGGCTCTGTCGGGCTCTGTCGGGCTCTGTCGGGCCCTCTCGGGCTCTGTCGGGCCCTGTCGGGCCCTGTCGGGCTCTGTCGGGCTCTGTCGGGCTCTGTCGGGCTCTACTGGGCTCTACTGGGCCCTGTCGGGCTCTGTCGGGCTCTGTCGGGCTCTGTCGGGCTCTACTGGGCTCTGTCGGGCCCTGTCGGGCTCTGTCGGGCTCTGTCGGGCCCTGTCGGGCTCTGTCGGGCTCTGTCGGGCTCTGTCGGGCTCTGTTGGGCCCTGTCGGGCTCTGTCGGGCTCTACTGGGCCCTGTCGGGCCCTGTCGGGCTCTGTCGGGCTCTGTCAGGCTCTGTCGGGCTCTACTGGGCCCTGTCGGGCTCTGTCGGGCTCTACTGGGCCCTGTCGGGCTCTGTCGGGCTCTGTCGGGCTCTGTCGGGCCCTGTCGGGCTCTGTCGGGCTCTGTCGGGCTCTGTCGGGCTCTACTGGGCCCTGTCGGGCCCTGTCGGGCTCTGTCGGGCTCTGTCGGGCTCTGTCGGGCTCTACTGGGCCCTGTCGGGTTCTGTCGGGCTCTGTTGGGCCCTGTCGGGCTCTGTCGGGCTCTACTGGGCCCTGTCGGGCTCTGTCGGGCTCTGTCGGGCTCTGTCGGGCCCTGTCAGGCTCTGTCGGGCTCTGTCGGGCTCTGTCGGGCTCTGTCGGGCTCTGTCGGGCCCTGTCGGGCTCTGTCGGGCTCTGTCGGGCCCTGTCGGGCTCTGTCGGGCTATGTCGGGCTCTGTCGGGCTCTACTGGGCTCTGTCGGGCTCTGTCGGGCTCTGTCGGGCTCTACTGGGCCCTGTCGGGCTCTGTCGTGCCCTGTCGGGCTCTGTCGGGCTCTGTCGGGCTCTGTCGGGCCCTGTCGGGCTCTGTCGGGCTCTGTCGGGCTCTGTCGGGCTCTACTGGGCTCTACTGGGCTCTGTCGGGCTCTGTCGGGCTCTACTGTGCCCTGTCGGGCCCTGTCGGGCCCTGTCGGGCTCTGTCGGGCTCTACTGGGCTCTGTCGGGCTCTGTCGGGCTCTGTCGGGCTCTACTGGGCCCTGTCGGGCTCTGTCGGGCCCTGTCGGGCTCTGTCGGGCTCTGTCGGGCTCTGTCGGGCCCTGTCGGGCCCTGTCGGGCTCTGTCGGGCTCTGTAGGGCTCTCATGGGCTCTGTCGGGCTCTGTCGGGCTCTGTTGGGCCCTGTCGGGCTCTGTCGGGCTCTGTCGGGCCCTGTCGGGCTCTGTCGGGCCCTGTCGGGCTCTGTCGGGCTCTGTCGGGCCCTGTCGGGCTCTGTCGGGCTCTGTCGGGCTCTGTCGGGCTCTGTTGGGCCCTGTCGGGCTCTGTCGGGCTCTACTGGGCCCTGTCGGGCTCTGTCGGGCTCTGTCGGGCTCTGTCGGGCCCTGTCGGGCTCTGTCGGGCTCTGTCGGGCTCTGTCGGGCTCTACTGGGCCCTGTCGGGCCCTGTCGGGCTCTGTCGGGCTCTACTGGGCCCTGTCGGTCCCTGTCGGGCCCTGTCGGGCCCTGTCGGGCTCTGTCGGGCCCTGTCGGGCTCTGTCGCGCTCTGTCGGGCTCTGTCGGGCTCTGTCGGGCCCTGTCGGGCTCTGTCGGGCTTTACTGGGCCCTGTCGGGCTCTGTCGGGCTCTGTCGGGCTCTGTCGGGCCCTGTCGGGCTCTGTCGGGCTCTGTCGGGCTCTGTCGGGCTCTACTGGGCCCTGTCGGGCTCTGTCGGGCTCTACTGGGCCCTGTCGGGCTCTGTCGGGCTCTGTCGGGCCCTCTCGGGCTCTGTCGGGCTCTGTCGGGCCCTGTCGGACTCTGTCGAGCTCTGTCGGGCCCTGTCGGGCTCTGTCGGGCTCTGTCGGGCTCTGTCGGGCTCTGTCTGGCTCTACTGGGCTCTGTCGGGCTCTGTCGGGCTCTCTTGGGCTCTGTCGGGCTCTGTCGGGCTCTGTCGGGCCCTGTCGGGCTCTGTCGGGCTCTGTCGGGCTCTGTCGGGCTCTACTGGGCTCTGTCGGGCCCTGTCGGGCTCTGTCGGGCTCTGTCGGGCTCAACTGGTCTCTGTCGGGCTCTGTCGGGCTCTGTCGGGCTCTGTCGGGCTCTGTCGGGCTCTACTGGGCTCTACTGGGCTCTGTCGGGCTCTGTCGGGCTCTACTGGGCCCTGTCGTGCTCTGTCGGGCTCTGTCGGGCCCTGTCGGGCCCTGTCGGGCTCTGTCGGGCTCTGTCGGGCTCTGTCGGGCTCTACTGGGCCCTGTCGGGCTCTGTCAGGCTCTGTCGGGCCCTATCGGGCTCTGTCGGGCTCTGTCGGGCTCTGTTGGGCCCTGTCGGGCTCTGTCGGGCCCTGTCGGGCCCTGTCGGGCTCTGTCGGGCTCTGTCGGGCTCTGTCGGGCTCTACTCGGCTCTGTCGGGCTCTACTGGGCTCTACTGTGCCCTGTCGGGCTCTGTCGGGCTCTGTCGGGCTCTATCGGGCTCTGTCGGGCTCTACTGGGCTCTGTCGAGCCCTGTCGGGCTCTGTCGGGCTCTGTCGGGCCCTGTCGGGCTCTGTCGGGCTCTGTCGGGCTCTGTCGGGCTGTACTGGGCTCTGTCGGGCTCTGTCGGGCTCTGTCGGACTCTGTCGGGCTCTACTGGGCTCTGTCGGGCCCTGTCGGGCTCTGTCGGGCTCTGTCGGGCCCTGTCGGGCTCTGTCGGGCTCTGTCGGGCTCTGTCGGGCTCTACTGGGCCCTGTCGGGCCCTGTCGGGCCCTGTCGGGCTCTGTCGGGCTCTACTGGGCTCTGTCGGGCTCTGTCGGGCTCTGTCGGGCTCTACTGGGCCCTGTCGGGCCCTGTCGGGCCCTGTCGGGCTCTGTCGGGCTCTGTCGGGCTCTGTCGGGCTCTACTGGGCTCTGTCGGGCTCTACTGGGCTCTACTGGGCCCTGTCGGGCTCTGTCGGGCTCTGTTGGGCTCTATCGGGCTCTGTCGGGCTCTACTGGAATCTGTCGAGCCCTGTCGGGCTCTGTCGGGCTCTGTCGGGCCCTGTCGGGCTCTGTCGGGCTCTGTCGGGCTCTGTCGGGCTCTACTGGGCTCTGTCGGGCTCTGTCGGGCTCTGTCGGACTCTGTCGGGCTCTACTGGGCTCTGTCGGGCCCTGTCGGGCTCTGTCGGGCTCTGTCGGGCTCTGTCGGCCTCTGTCGGGCTCTGTCGGGCTCTGTCGGGCTCTACTGGGCCCTGTCGGGCCCTGTCGGGCCCTGTCGGGCTCTGTCGGGCTCTACTGGGCTCTGTCGGGCTGTGTCGGGCTCTGTCGGGCTCTACTGGGCCCTGTCGGGCTCTGTCGGGCCCTGTCGGGCTCTGTCGGGCTCTGTCGGGCTCTGTCGGGCCCTGTCGGGCCCTGTCGGGCTCTGTCGGGCTCTGTCGGGCTCTCATGGGCTCTGTCGGGCTCTGTCGGGCTCTGTTGGGCCCTGTCGGGCTCTGTCGGGCTCTGTCGGGCCCTGTCGGGCTCTGTCGGGCCCTGTCGGGCCCTGTCGGGCTCTGTCGGGCTCTGTCGGGCCCTGTCGGGCTCTGTCGGGCTCTGTCGGGCTCTGTCGGGCTCTGTTGGGCCCTGTCGGGCTCTGTCGGGCTCTACTGGGCCCTGTCGGGCCCTGTCGGGCTCTGTCGGGCTCTGTCGGGCTCTGTCGGGCCCTGTCGGGCTCTGTCGGGCTCTGTCGGGCTCTACTGGGCCCTGTCGGGCCCTGTCGGGCTCTGTCGGGCTCTGTCGGGCTCTGTCGGGCTCTACTGGGCCCTGTCGGGTTCTGTCGGGCTCTGTCGGGCTCTGTCGGGCTCTACTGGGCCCTGTCGGTCCCTGTCGGGCCCTGTCGGGCCCTGTCGGGCTCTGTCGGGCCCTGTCGGGTTCTGTCGCGCTCTGTCGGGCTCTGTCGGGCTCTGTCGGGCCCTGTCGGGCTCTGTCGGGCTCTACTGGGCCCTGTCGGGCTCTGTCGGGCTCTGTCGGGCTCTGTCGGGCCCTGTCGGGCTCTGTCGGGCTCTGTCGGGCTCTGTCGGGCTCTACTGGGCCCTGTCGGGCTCTGTCGGGCTCTACTGGGCCCTGTCGGGCTCTGTCGGGCTCTGTCGGGCCCTCTCGGGCTCTGTCGGGCTCTGTCGGGCCCTGTCGGGCTCTGTCGAGCTCTGTCGGGCCCTGTCGGGCTCTGTCGGGCTCTGTCGGGCTCTGTCGGGCTCTGTCTGGCTCTACTGGGCTCTGTCGGGCTCTGTCGGGCTCTCTTGGGCTCTGTCGGGCTCTGTCGGGCCTTGTCGGGCTCTGTCGGGCTCTGTCGGGCTCTGTCGGGCCCTGTCGGGCTCTGTCGGGCTCTGTCGGGCTCTGTCGGGCTCTACTGGGCTCTGTCGGGCCCTGTCGGGCTCTGTCGGGCTCTGTCGGGCTCAACTGGTCTCTGTCGGGCTCTGTCGGGCTCTGTCGGGCTCTGTCGGGCTCTGTCGGGCTCTACTGGGCTCTCCTGGGCTCTGTCGGGCTCTGTCGGGCTCTACTGGGCCCTGTCGTACTCTGTCGGGCTCTGTCGGGCCCTGTCGGGCCCTGTCGGGCTCTGTCGGGCTCTGTCGGGCTCTGTCGGGTTCTGTTGGGCTCTGTCGGGCTCTGTCGGGCTCTGTCGGGCTCTACTGGGCCCTGTCGGGCTCTGTCAGGCTCTGTCGGGCCCTGTCGGGCTCTGTCGGGCTCTGTCGGGCTCTGTCGGGCCCTGTCGGGCCCTGTCGGGCTCTGTCGGGCTCTGTCGGGCTCTGTCGGGCTCTACTGGGCTCTGTCGGGCTCTACTGGGCTCTACTGGGCCCTGTCGGGCTCTGTCGGGCTCTGTCCGGCTCTATCGGGCTCTGTCGGGCTCTACTGGGCTCTGTCGGGCTCTGTCGGGCTCTGTCGGACTCTGTCGGGCTCTACTGGGCTCTGTCGGGCCCTGTCGGGCTCTGTCGGGCTCTGTCGGGCCCTGTCGGGCTCTGTCGGGCTCTGTCGGGCTCTGTCGGGCTCTACTGGGCCCTGTCGGGCCCTGTCGGGCTCTGTCGGGCTCTGTCGGGCTCTGTCGGGCTCTACTGGGCTCTACTGGGCTCTGTCGGGCTCTGTCGGGCTCTACTGGGCCCTGTCGGGCTCTGTCGGGCCCTGTCGGGCCCTGTCGGGCTCTGTCGGGCTCTGTCGGGCTCTACTGGGCTCTGTCGGGCTCTACTGGGCTCTGCTGGGCCCTGTCGGGCTCTGTCGGGCTCTGTCGGGCTCTGTCGGGCCCTCTCGGGCTCTGTCGGGCTCTGTCGGGCTCTGTCGGGCTCTGTCGGGCTCTACTGGGCCCTGTCGGGCCCTGTCGGGCTCTGTCGGGCTCTGTCGGGCCCTGTCGGGCTCTGTCGGGCCCTGTCGGGCTCTGTCGGGCTCTGTCGGGCTCTGCTGTGCCCTGTCGGGCTCTGTCGGGCTCTGTCGGGCTCTGTCGGGCCCTGTCGGGCTCTGTCGGGCTCTGTCGGGCCCTGTCGGGCTCTGTCGGGCTCTGTCGGGCCCTGTCGGGCTCTGTCGGGCTCTACTGGGCCCTGTCGGGCCCTGTCGGGCTCTGTCGGGCTCTGTCGGGCTCTACTGGGCTAAACTGGGCTCTGTCGGGCCCTGTCGGGCCCTGTCGGGCTCTGTCGGGCTCTGTCGGGCTCTGTCGGGCCCTGTCGGGCTCTGTCGGGCCCTGTCGGGCCCTGTCGGGCTCTGTCGGGCTCTGTCGGGCTCTGTTGGGCTCTACTGGGCTATGTCGGGCTCTGTCGGGCTCTGTCGGGCTCTGTCGGGCTCTACTGGGCCCTGTCGGGCTCTGTCAGGCTCTGTCGGGCCCTGTCGGGCTCTGTCGGGCTCTGTCGGGCTCTGTCGGGCCCTCTCGGGCTCTGTCGGGCCCTGTCGGGCCCTGTCGGGCTCTGTCGGGCTCTGTCGGGCTCTGTCGGGCTCTACTGGGCTCTACTGGGCCCTGTCGGGCTCTGTCGGGCTCTGTCGGGCTCTGTCGGGCTCTACTGGGCTCTGTCGGGCCCTGTCGGGCTCTGTCGGGCTCTGTCGGGCCCTGTCGGGCTCTGTCGGGCTCTGTCGGGCTCTGTCGGGCTCTGTTGGGCCCTGTCGGGCTCTGTCGGGCTCTACTGGGCCCTGTCGGGCCCTGTCGGGCTCTGTCGGGCTCTGTCGGGCTCTGTCGGGCTCTACTGGGCCCTGTCGGGCTCTGTCGGGCTCTACTGGGCCCTGTCGGGCTCTGTCGGGCTCTGTCGGGCTCTGTCGGGCCCTGTCGGGCTCTGTCGGGCTCTGTCGGGCTCTGTCGGGCTCTACTGGGCCCTGTCGGGCCCTGTCGGGCTCTGTCGGGCTCTGTCGGGCTCTGTCGGGCTCTACTGGGCCCTGTCGGGTTCTGTCGGGCTCTGTTGGGCCCTGTCGGGCTCTGTCGGGCTCTACTGGGCCCTGTCGGGCTCTGTCGGGCTCTGTCGGGCTCTGTCGGGCCCTGTCAGGCTCTGTCGGGCTCTGTCGGGCTCTGTCGGGCTCTGTCGGGCCCTGTCGGTCCCTGTCGGGCCCTGTCGGGCCCTGTCGGGCTCTGTCGGGCCCTGTCGGGCTCTGTCGGGCTCTACTGGGCTCTGTCGGGCTCTACTGGGCTCTACTGGGCCCTGTCGGGCTCTGTCGGGCTCTGTCGGGCTCTATCGGGCTCTGTCGGGCTCTACTGGGCTCTGTCGAGCCCTGTCGGGCTCTGTCGGGCTCTGTCGGGCCCTGTCGGGCTCTGTCGGGCTCTGTCGGGCTCTGTCGGGCTGTACTGGGCTCTGTCGGGCTCTGTCGGGCTCTGTCGGACTCTGTCGGGCTCTACTGGGCTCTGTCGGGCCCTGTCGGGCTCTGTCGGGCTCTGTCGGGCCCTGTCGGGCTCTGTCGGGCTCTGTCGGGCTCTGTCGGGCTCTACTGGGCCCTGTCGGGCCCTGTCGGGCCCTGTCGGGCTCTGTCGGGCTCTACTGGGCTCTGTCGGGCTCTGTCGGGCTCTGTCGGGCTCTACTGGGCCCTGTCGGGCCCTGTCGGGCCCTGTCGGGCTCTGTCGGGCTCTGTCGGGCTCTGTCGGGCTCTACTGGGCTCTGTCGGGCTCTACTGGGCTCTACTGGGCCCTGTCGGGCTCTATCGGGCTCTGTCGGGCTCTATCGGGCTCTGTCGGGCTCTACTGGGCTCTGTCGAGCCCTGTCGGGCTCTGTCGGGCTCTGTCGGGCCCTGTCGGGCTCTGTCGGGCTCTGTCGGGCTCTGTCGGGCTCTACTGGGCTCTGTCGGGCTCTGTCGGGCTCTGTCGGACTCTGTCGGGCTCTACTGGGCTCTGTCGGGCCCTGTCGGGCTCTGTCGGGCTCTGTCGGGCTCTGTCGGCCTCTGTCGGGCTCTGTCGGGCTCTGTCGGGCTCTACTGGGCCCTGTCGGGCCCTGTCGGGCCCTGTCGGGCTCTGTCGGGCTCTACTGGGCTCTGTCGGGCTGTGTCGGGCTCTGTCGGGCTCTACTGGGCCCTGTCGGGCTCTGTCGGGCCCTGTCGGGCTCTGTCGGGCTCTGTCGGGCTCTGTCGGGCCCTGTCGGGCCCTGTCGGGCTCTGTCGGGCTCTGTCGGGCTCTCATGGGCTCTGTCGGGCTCTGTTGGGCTCTGTTGGGCCCTGTCGGGCTCTGTCGGGCTCTGTCGGGCCCTGTCGGGCTCTGTCGGGCCCTGTCGGGCCCTGTCGGGCTCTGTCGGGCTCTGTCGGGCCCTGTCGGGCTCTGTCGGGCTCTGTCGGGCTCTGTCGGGCTCTGTTGGGCCCTGTCGGGCTCTGTCGGGCTCTACTGGGCCCTGTCGGGCCCTGTCGGGCTCTGTCGGGCTCTGTCGGGCTCTGTCGGGCCCTGTCGGGCTCTGTCGGGCTCTTTCGGGCTCTACTGGGCCCTGTCGGGCCCTGTCGGGCTCTGTCGGGCTCTGTCGGGCTCTGTCGGGCTCTGTCGGGCTCTGTCAGGCTCTGTCGGGCTCTGTCGGGCTCTGTCGGGCTCTACTGGGCCCTGTCGGTCCCTGTCGGGCCCTGTCGGGCCCTGTCGGGCTCTGTCGGGCCCTGTCGGGTTCTGTCGCGCTCTGTCGGGCTCTGTCGGGCTCTGTCGGGCTCTGTCGGACCCTGTCGGGCTCTGTCGGGCTCTACTGGGCCCTGTCGGGCTCTGTCGGGCTCTGTCGGGCTCTGTCGGGCCCTGTCGGGCTCTGTCGGGCTCTGTCGGGCTCTACTGGGCCCTGTCGGGCTCTGTCGGGCTCTACTGGGCCCTGTCGGGCTCTGTCGGGCTCTGTCGGGCCCTCTCGGGCTCTGTCGGGCTCTGTCGGGCCCTGTCGGGCTCTGTCGAGCTCTGTCGGGCCCTGTCGGGCTCTGTCGGGCTCTGTCGGGCTCTGTCGGGCTCTGTCTGGCTCTACTGGGCTCTGTCGGGCTCTGTCGGGCTCTCTTGGGCTCTGTCGGGCTCTGTCGGGCCCTGTCGGGCTCTGTCGGGCTCTGGCGGGCTCTGTCGGGCCCTGTCGGGCTCTGTCGGGCTCTGTCGGGCTCTGTCGGGCTCTACTGGGCTCTGTCGGGCTCTGTCGGGCTCTGTCGGGCTCTGTCGGGCTCAACTGGTCTCTGTCGGGCTCTGTCGGG
The DNA here is from genome assembly GCF_036013445.1 of Caloenas nicobarica. Classification (NCBI taxonomy): domain Eukaryota; kingdom Metazoa; phylum Chordata; class Aves; order Columbiformes; family Columbidae; genus Caloenas; species Caloenas nicobarica. Next base: position 44,016 of record NW_027017380.1, read on the forward strand.
TTCTGTCGGGCTCTGTCGGGCTCTGTCGGGCTCTGTCGGGCTCTACTGGGCTCTACTGGGCTCTGTCGGGCTCTGTCGGGCTCTACTGGGCCCTGTCGTGCTCTGTCGGGCTCTGTCGGGCCCTGTCGGGCCCTGTCGGGCTCTGTCGGGCTCTGTCGGGCTCTGTCGGGTTCTGTCGGGCTCTGTCGGGCTCTGTCGGGCTCTGTCGGGCTCTACTGGGCCCTGTCGGGCTCTGTCAGGCTCTGTCGGGCCCTGTCGGGCTCTGTCGGGCTCTGTCGGGCTCTGTCGGGCCCTGTCGGGCTCTGTCGGGCCCTGTCGGGCCCTGTCGGGCTCTGTCGGGCTCTGTCGGGCTCTGTCGGGCTCTACTGGGCTCTGTCGGGCTCTACTGGGCTCTACTGGGCCCTGTCGGGCTCTGTCGGGCTCTGTCGGGCTCTATCGAGCTCTGTCGGGCTCTACTGGGCTCTGTCGAGCCCTGTCGGGCTCTGTCGGGCTCTGTCGGGCCCTGTCGGGCTCTGTCGGGCTCTGTCGGGCTCTGTCGGGCTCTACTGGGCTCTGTCGGGCTCTGTCGGGCTCTGTCGGACTCTGTCGGGCTCTACTGGGCTCTGTCGGGCCCTGTCGGGCTCTGTCGGGCTCTGTCGGGCCCTGTGGGGCTCTGTCGGGCTCTGTCGGGCTCTGTCGGGCTCTACTGGGCCCTGTCGGGCCCTGTCGGGCTCTGTCGAGCTCTGTCGGGCTCTGTCGGGCTCTGTCGGGGTCTACTGGGCTCTACTGGGCTCTGTCGGGCTCTGTCGGGCTCTACTGGGCCCTGTCGGGCCCTGTCGGGCCCTGTCGGGCTCTACTGGGCTCTACTGGGCTCTGTCGGGCTCTTTCGGGCTCTACTGGGCCCTGTCGGGCCCTGTCGGGCCCTGTCGGGCTCTGTCGGGCTCTACTGGGCTCTGTCAGGCTCTGTCGGGCTCTGTCGGGCCCTGTCGGGCTCTGTCGGGCTCTGTCGGGCCCTGTCGGGCTCTGTCGGGCTATGTCGGGCTCTGTCGGGCTCTACTGGGCTCTGTCGGGCTCTGTCGGGCTCTGTCGGGCTCTACTGGGCCCTGTCGGGCTCTGTCGGGCCCTGTCGGGCTCTGTCGGGCTCTGTCGGGCTCTGTCGGGCCCTGTCGGGCTCTGTCGGGCTCTGTCGGGCTCTGTCGGGCTCTACTGGGCTCTACTGGGCTCTGTCGGGCTCTGTCGGGCTCTGTCGGGCCCTGTCGGGCTCTGTCGGGCTCTGTCGGGCCCTGTCGGGCTCTGTCGGGCTCTACTGGGCCCTGTCGGGCCCTGTCGGGCTCTGTCGGGCTCTGTCGGGCTCTACTGGGCTAAACTGGGCTCTGTCGGGCCCTGTCGGGCCCTGTCGGGCTCTGTCGGGCTCTGTCGGGCCCTGTCGGGCTCTGTCGGGCTCTGTCGGGCCCTGTCGGGCCCTGTCGGGCTCTGTCGGGCTCTGTCGGGCCCTGTCGGGCTCTGTCGGGCTCTGTCGGGCTCTGTCGGGCTCTACTGGGCCCTGTCGGGCTCTGTCAGGCTCTGTCGGGCCCTGTCGGGCTCTGTCGGGCTCTGTCGGGCCCTGTCGAGCTCTGTCGGGCCCTGTCGGGCCCTGTCGGGCTCTGTCGGGCTCTGTCGGGCTCTGTCGGGCTCTACTGGGCTCTGTCGGGCTCTACTGGGCTCTACTGGGCCCTGTCGGGCTCTGTCGGGCTCTGTCGGGCTCTGTCGGGCTCTACTGGGCTCTGTCGGGCTCTGTCGGGCTCTGTCGGGCTCTGTCGGGCTCTACTGGGCCCTGTCGGGCCCTGTCGGGCTCTGTCGGGCTCTGTCGCGCTCTGTCGGGCTCAACTGGTCTCTGTCGGGCTCTGTCGGGTTCTGTCGGGCTCTGTCGGGCTCTGTCGGGCTCTACTGGGCTCTACTGGGCTCTGTCGGGCTCTGTCGGTCTCTACTGGGCCCTGTCGGGCTCTGTCGGGCTCTGTCGGGCCCTGTCGGGCCCTCTCGGGCTCTGTCGGGCTCTGTCGGGCTCTGTCGGGCTCTACTGGGCCCTGTCGGGCTCTGTCAGGCTCTGTCGGGCCCTGTCGGGCTCTGTCGGGCTCTGTCGGGCTCTACTGGGCCCTGTCGGGCTCTGTCGGGCCCTGTCGGGCCCTGTCGGGCTCTGTCGGGCTCTGTCGGGCTCTGTTGGGCTCTACTGGGCTCTGTCGGGCTCTACTGGGCTCTACTGGGCCCTGTTGGGCTCTGTCGGGCTCTGTCGGGCTCTGTCGGGCTCTACTGGTCTCTGTCGGGCTCTGTCGGGCTCTGTCGGGCTCTGTCGGGCCCTGTCGGGCTCTGTCGGGCTCTGTCGGGCCCTGTCGGGCTCTGTCGGGCTCTACTGGTCTCTGTCGGGCTCTGTCGGGCTCTGTCGGGCCCTGTCGGGCTCTGTCGGGCTCTACTGGGCCCTGTCGGGCTCTGTCGGGCTCTGTCGGGCTCTGTCGGGCCCTGTCGGGCTCTGTCGGGCTCTGTCGGGCTCTGTCGGGCTCTACTGGGCCCTGTCGGGCTCTGTCGGGCTCTACTGGGCCCTGTCGGGCTCTGTCGGGCCCTCTCGGGCTCTGTCGGGCTCTGTCGGGCTCTGTCGGGCCCTGTCGGGCTCTGTCGAGCTCTGTCGGGCCCTGTCGGGCTCTGTCGGGCTCTGTCGGGCTCTGTCGGGCTCTGTCTGGCTCTACTGGGCTCTGTCGGGCTCTGTCGGGCTCTCTTGGGCTCTGTCGTGCTCTGTCGGGCCCTGTCGGGCTCTGTCGGGCTCTGTCGGGCCCTGTCGGGCCCTGTCGGGCTCTGTCGGGCTCTGTCGGGCTCTGTCGGGCTCTACTGGGCTCTGTCGGGCTCTGTCGGGCTCTGTCGGGCTCTGTCGGGCTCTACTGGGCTCTGTCGGGCCCTGTCGGGCTCTGTCGGGCTCTGTCGGGCTCTGTCGGGCTCAAATGGTCTCTGTCGGGCTCTGTCGGGTTCTGTCGGGCTCTGTCGGGCTCTGTCGGGCTCTGTCGGGCTCTACTGGGCTCTACTGGGCTCTGTCGGGCTCTGTCGGGCTCTACTGGGCCCTGTCGTGCTCTGTCGGGCTCTGTCGGGCCCTGTCGGGCCCTGTTGGGCTCTGTCGGGCCCTGTCGGGCTCTGTCGGGCTCTGTCGGGTTCTGTCGGGCTCTGTCGGGCTGTGTCGGGCTCTACTGGGCCCTGTCGGGCTCTGTCAGGCTCTGTCGGGCCCTGTCGGGCTCTGTCGGGCTCTGTCGGGCTCTGTCGGGCCCTGTCGGGCTCTGTCGGGCCCTGTCGGGCTCTGTCGGGCTCTGTCGGGCTCTGTCGGGCTCTACTGGGCTCTGTCGGGCTCTACTGGGCTCTACTGGGCCCTGTCGGGCTCTGTCGGGCTCTGTCGGGCTCTATCGGGCTCTGTCGGGCTCTACTGGGCTCTGTCGAGCCCTGTCGGGCTCTGTCAGGCTCTGTCGGGCCCTGTCGGGCCCTGTCGGGCTCTGTCGGGCTCTGTCGGGCTCTGTCGGGCTCTACTGGGCTCTGTCGGGCTCTGTCGGGCTCTGTCGGGCTCTACTGGGCTCTGTCGGGCCCTGTCGGGCTCTGTCGGGCTCTGTCGGGCCCTGTCGGGCTCTGTCGGGCTCTGTCGGGCTCTGTCGGGCTCTACTGGGCCCTGTCGGGCCCTGTCGGGCTCTGTCGGGCCCTGTCGGGCTCTGTCGGGCTCTGTCGGGCTCTGTCGGGCTCTACTGGGCTCTACTGGGCTCTGTCGGGCTCTGTCGGGCTCTACTGGGCCCTGTCGGGCCCTGTCGGGCTCTGTCGGGCTCTACTGGGCTCTACTGGGCTCTGTCGGGCTCTGTCGGGCTCTACTGGGCCCTGTCGGGCCCTGTGTAGGCTCTGTCGGGCTCTGTCGGGCCCTGTCGGGCTCTGTCGGGCTATGTCGGGCTCTGTCGGGCTCTACTGGGCTCTGTCGGGCTATGTCGGGCTCTGTCGGGCTCTACTGGGCCCTGTCGGGCTCTGTCGGGCTCTGTCGGGCTCTGTCGGGCTCTGTCGGGCTCTACTGGGCTCTGTCGGGCTCTACTGGGCTCTACTGGGCCCTGTCGGGCTCTGTCGGGCTCTGTCGGGCTCTGTCGGGCCCTCTCGGGCTCTGTCGGGCTCTGTCGGGCTCTGTCGGGCTCTGTCGGGCTCTACTGGGCCCTGTCGGGCCCTGTCGGGCTCTGTCGGGCTCTGTCGGGCCCTGTCGGGCTCTGTCGGGCCCTGTCGGGCTCTGTCGGGCTCTGTCGGGCACTGTCGGGCTCTGCTGGGCCCTGTCGGGCTCTGTCGGGCTCTGTCGGGCTCTGTCGGGCCCTGTCGGGCTCTGTCGGGCTCTGTCGGGCCCTGTCGGGCTCTACTGGGCCCTGTCGGGCCCTGTCGGGCTCTGTCGGGCTCTGTCGGGCTCTACTGGGCTAAACTGGGCTCTGTCGGGCCCTGTCGGGCTCTGTCGGGCTCTGTCGGGCTCTGTCGGGCTCTGTCGGGCCCTGTCGGGCTCTCTCGGGCTCTGTCGGGCCCTGTCGGGCCCTGTCGGGCTCTGTCGGGCTCTGTCGGGCTCTGTTGGGCTCTACTGGGCTATGTCGGGCTCTGTCGGGCTCTGTCGGGCTCTGTCGGGCTCTACTGGGCCCTGTCGGGCTCTGTCAGGCTCTGTCGGGCTCTACTGGGCTCTACTGGGCTCTGTCAGGCTCTGTCGGGCTCTACTGGGCTCTGTCGGGCTCTGTCGGGCCCTGTCGGGCTCTGTCGGGCCCTGTCGGGCCCTGTCGGGCTCTGTCGGGCTCTGTCGGGCTCTGTCGGGCTCTACTGGGCTCTGTCGGGCTCTACTGGGCTCTACTGGGCCCTGTCGGGCTCTGTCGGGCTCTGTCGGGCTCTGTCGGGCTCAAATGGTCTCTGTCGGGCTCTGTCGGGTTCTGTCGGGCTCTGTCGGGCTCTGTCGGGCTCTACTGGGCTCTACTGGGCTCTGTCGGGCTCTGTCGGGCTCTACTGGGCCCTGTCGGGCTCTGTCGGGCCCTGTCGGGCCCTGTCGGGCTCTGTCGGGCTCTGTCGGGCTCTACTGGGCTCTGTCGGGCTCTACTGGGCTCTACTGGGCCCTGTCGGGCTCTGTCGGGCTCTGTCGGGCTCTGTCGGGCCCTCTCGGGCTCTGTCGGGCTCTGTCGGGCTCTGTCGGGCTCTGTCGGGCTCTACTGGGCCCTGTCGGGCCCTGTCGGGCTCTGTCGGGCTCTGTCGGGCCCTGTCGGGCTCTGTCGGGCCCTGTCGGGCTCTGTCGGGCTCTGTCGGGCTCTGCTGTGCCCTGTCGGGCTCTGTCGGGCTCTGTCGGGCTCTGTCGGGCCCTGTCGGGCTCTGTCGGGCTCTGTCGGGCCCTGTCGGGCTCTGTCGGGCTCTGTCGGGCCCTGTCGGGCTCTGTCGGGCTCTACTGGGCCCTGTCGGGCCCTGTCGGGCTCTGTCGGGCTCTGTCGGGCTCTACTGGGCTAAACTGGGCTCTGTCGGGCCCTGTCGGGCCCTGTCGGGCTCTGTCGGGCTCTGTCGGGCTCTGTCGGGCCCTGTCGGGCTCTGTCGGGCCCTGTCGGGCCCTGTCGGGCTCTGTCGGGCTCTGTCGGGCTCTGTTGGGCTCTACTGGGCTATGTCGGGCTCTGTCGGGCTCTGTCGGGCTCTGTCGGGCTCTACTGGGCCCTGTCGGGCTCTGTCAGGCTCTGTCGGGCCCTGTCGGGCTCTGTCGGGCTCTGTCGGGCTCTGTCGGGCCCTCTCGGGCTCTGTCGGGCCCTGTCGGGCCCTGTCGGGCTCTGTCGGGCTCTGTCGGGCTCTGTCGGGCTCTACTGGGCTCTACTGGGCCCTGTCGGGCTCTGTCGGGCTCTGTCGGGCTCTGTCGGGCTCTACTGGGCTCTGTCGGGCCCTGTCGGGCTCTGTCGGGCTCTGTCGGGCCCTGTCGGGCTCTGTCGGGCTCTGTCGGGCTCTGTCGGGCTCTGTTGGGCCCTGTCGGGCTCTGTCGGGCTCTACTGGGCCCTGTCGGGCCCTGTCGGGCTCTGTCGGGCTCTGTCGGGCTCTACTGGGCCCTGTCGGGCTCTGTCGGGCTCTACTGGGCCCTGTCGGGCTCTGTCGGGCTCTGTCGGGCTCTGTCGGGCCCTGTCGGGCTCTGTCGGGCTCTGTCGGGCTCTGTCGGGCTCTACTGGGCCCTGTCGGGCCCTGTCGGGCTCTGTCGGGCTCTGTCGGGCTCTGTCGGGCTCTACTGGGCCCTGTCAAGTTCTGTCGGGCTCTGTTGGGCCCTGTCGGGCTCTGTCGGGCTCTACTGGGCCCTGTCGGGCTCTGTCGGGCTCTGTCGGGCTCTGTCGGGCCCTGTCAGGCTCTGTCGGGCTCTGTCGGGCTCTGTCGGGCTCTGTCGGGCCCTGTCGGTCCCTGTCGGGCCCTGTCGGGCCCTGTCGGGCTCTGTCGGGCCCTGTCGGGCTCTGTCGGGCTCTACTGGGCTCTGTCGGGCTCTACTGGGCTCTACTGGGCCCTGTCGGGCTCTGTCGGGCTCTGTCGGGCTCTATCGGGCTCTGTCGGGCTCTACTGGGCTCTGTCGAGCCCTGTCGGGCTCTGTCGGGCTCTGTCGGGCCCTGTCGGGCTCTGTCGGGCTCTGTCGGGCTCTGTCGGGCTGTACTGGGCTCTGTCGGGCTCTGTCGGGCTCTGTCGGACTCTGTCGGGCTCTACTGGGCTCTGTCGGGCCCTGTCGGGCTCTGTCGGGCTCTGTCGGGCCCTGTCGGGCTCTGTCGGGCTCTGTCGGGCTCTGTCGGGCTCTACTGGGCCCTGTCGGGCCCTGTCGGGCCCTGTCGGGCTCTGTCGGGCTCTACTGGGCTCTGTCGGGCTCTGTCGGGCTCTGTCGGGCTCTACTGGGCCCTGTCGGGCCCTGTCGGGCCCTGTCGGGCTCTGTCGGGCTCTGTCGGGCTCTGTCGGGCTCTACTGGGCTCTGTCGGGCTCTACTGGGCTCTACTGGGCCCTGTCGGGCTCTATCGGGCTCTGTCGGGCTCTATCGGGCTCTGTCGGGCTCTACTGGGCTCTGTCGAGCCCTGTCGGGCTCTGTCGGGCTCTGTCGGGCCCTGTCGGGCTCTGTCGGGCTCTGTCGGGCTCTGTCGGGCTCTACTGGGCTCTGTCGGGCTCTGTCGGGCTCTGTCGGACTCTGTCGGGCTCTACTGGGCTCTGTCGGGCCCTGTCGGGCTCTGTCGGGCTCTGTCGGGCTCTGTCGGCCTCTGTCGGGCTCTGTCGGGCTCTGTCGGGCTCTACTGGGCCCTGTCGGGCCCTGTCGGGCCCTGTCGGGCTCTGTCGGGCTCTACTGGGCTCTGTCGGGCTGTGTCGGGCTCTGTCGGGCTCTACTGGGCCCTGTCGGGCTCTGTCGGGCCCTGTCGGGCTCTGTCGGGCTCTGTCGGGCTCTGTCGGGCCCTGTCGGGCCCTGTCGGGCTCTGTCGGGCTCTGTCGGGCTCTCATGGGCTCTGTCGGGCTCTGTCGGGCTCTGTTGGGCCCTGTCGGGCTCTGTCGGGCTCTGTCGGGCCCTGTCGGGCTCTGTCGGGCCCTGTCGGGCCCTGTCGGGCTCTGTCGGGCTCTGTCGGGCCCTGTCGGGCTCTGTCGGGCTCTGTCGGGCTCTGTCGGGCTCTGTTGGGCCCTGTCGGGCTCTGTCGGGCTCTACTGGGCCCTGTCGGGCCCTGTCGGGCTCTGTCGGGCTCTGTCGGGCTCTGTCGGGCCCTGTCGGGCTCTGTCGGGCTCTTTCGGGCTCTACTGGGCCCTGTCGGGCTCTGTCGGGCTCTGTCGGGCTCTGTCGGGCTCTGTCGGGCTCTGTCGGGCTCTGTCGGGCTCTACTGGGCCCTGTCGGTCCCTGTCGGGCCCTGTCGGGCCCTGTCGGGCTCTGTCGGGCCCTGTCGGGTTCTGTCGCGCTCTGTCGAGCTCTGTCGGGCTCTGTCGGGCTCTGTCGGACCCTGTCGGGCTCTGTCGGGCTCTACTGGGCCCTGTCGGGCTCTGTCGGGCTCTGTCGGGCTCTGTCGGGCCCTGTCGGGCTCTGTCGGGCTCTGTCGGGCTCTACTGGGCCCTGTCGGGCTCTGTCGGGCTCTACTGGGCCCTGTCGGGCTCTGTCGGGCTCTGTCGGGCCCTCTCGGGCTCTGTCGGGCTCTGTCGGGCCCTGTCGGGCTCTGTCGAGCTCTGTCGGGCCCTGTCGGGCTCTGTCGGGCTCTGTCGGGCTCTGTCGGGCTCTGTCTGGCTCTACTGGGCTCTGTCGGGCTCTGTCGGGCTCTCTTGGGCTCTGTCGGGCTCTGTCGGGCCCTGTCGGGCTCTGTCGGGCTCTGTCGGGCTCTGTCGGGCCCTGTCGGGCTCTGTCGGGCTCTGTCGGGCTCTGTCGGGCTCTACTGGGCTCTGTCGGGCTCTGTCGGGCTCTGTCGGGCTCTGTCGGGCTCAACTGGTCTCTGTCGGGCTCTGTCGGGTTCTGTCGGGCTCTGTCGGGCTCTGTCGGGCTCTGTCGGGCTCTACTGGGCTCTACTGGGCTCTGTCGGGCTCTGTCGGGCTCTACTGGGCCCTGTCGTGCTCTGTCGGGCTCTGTCGGGCCCTGTCGGGCCCTGTCGGGCTCTGTCGGGCTCTGTCGGGCTCTGTCGGGTTCTGTCGGGCTCTGTCGGGCTCTGTCGGGCTCTGTCGGGCTCTACTGGGCCCTGTCGGGCTCTGTCAGGCTCTGTCGGGCCCTGTCGGGCTCTGTCGGGCTCTGTCGGGCTCTGTCGGGCCCTGTCGGGCTCTGTCGGGCCCTGTCGGGCCCTGTCGGGCTCTGTCGGGCTCTGTCGGGCTCTGTCGGGCTCTACTGGGCTCTGTCGGGCTCTACTGGGCTCTACTGGGCCCTGTCGGGCTCTGTCGGGCTCTGTCGGGCTCTATCGAGCTCTGTCGGGCTCTACTGGGCTCTGTCGAGCCCTGTCGGGCTCTGTCGGGCTCTGTCGGGCCCTGTCGGGCTCTGTCGGGCTCTGTCGGGCTCTGTCGGGCTCTACTGGGCTCTGTCGGGCTCTGTCGGGCTCTGTCGGACTCTGTCGGGCTCTACTGGGCTCTGTCGGGCCCTGTCGGGCTCTGTCGGGCTCTGTCGGGCCCTGTCGGGCTCTGTCGGGCTCTGTCGGGCTCTGTCGGGCTCTACTGGGCCCTGTCGGGCCCTGTCGGGCTCTGTCGAGCTCTGTCGGGCTCTGTCGGGCTCTGTCGGGGTCTACTGGGCTCTACTGGGCTCTGTCGGGCTCTGTCAAGCTCTACTGGGCCCTGTCGGGCCCTGTCGGGCCCTGTCGGGCTCTACTGGGCTCTACTGGGCTCTGTCGGGCTCTTTCGGGCTCTACTGGGCCCTGTCGGGCCCTGTCGGGCCCTGTCGGGCTCTGTCGGGCTCTACTGGGCTCTGTCAGGCTCTGTCGGGCTCTGTCGGGCCCTGTCGGGCTCTGTCGGGCTCTGTCGGGCCCTGTCGGGCTCTGTCGGGCTATGTCGGGCTCTGTCGGGCTCTACTGGGCTCTGTCGGGCTCTGTCGGGCTCTGTCGGGCTCTACTGGGCCCTGTCGGGCTCTGTCGGGCCCTGTCGGGCTCTGTCGGGCTCTGTCGGGCTCTGTCGGGCCCTGTCCGGCTCTGTCGGGCTCTGTCGGGCTCTGTCGGGCTCTACTGGGCTCTACTGGGCTCTGTCGGGCTCTGTCGGGCTCTGTCGGGCCCTGTCGGGCTCTGTCGGGCTCTGTCGGGCCCTGTCGGGCTCTGTCGGGCTCTACTGGGCCCTGTCGGGCCCTGTCGGGCTCTGTCGGGCTCTGTCGGGCTCTACTGGGCTAAACTGGGCTCTGTCGGGCCCTGTCGGGCCCTGTCGGGCTCTGTCGGGCTCTGTCGGGCCCTGTCGGGCTCTGTCGGGCTCTGTCGGGCCCTGTCGGGCCCTGTCGGGCTCTGTCGGGCTCTGTCGGGCCCTGTCGGGCTCTGTCGGGCTCTGTCGGGCTCTGTCGGGCTCTACTGGGCCCTGTCGGGCTCTGTCAGGCTCTGTCGGGCCCTGTCGGGCTCTGTCGGGCTCTGTCGGGCTCTGTCGGGCCCTGTCGAGCTCTGTCGGGCCCTGTCGGGCCCTGTCGGGCTCTGTCGGGCTCTGTCGGGCTCTGTCGGGCTCTACTGGGCTCTGTCGGGCTCTACTGGGCTCTACTGGGCCCTGTCGGGCTCTGTCGGGCTCTGTCGGGCTCTGTCGGGCTCTACTGGGCTCTGTCGGGCTCTGTCGGGCTCTGTCGGGCTCTGTCGGGCTCTACTGGGCCCTGTCGGGCCCTGTCGGGCTCTGTCGGGCTCTGTCGCGCTCTGTCGGGCTCAACTGGTCTCTGTCGGGCTCTGTCGGGTTCTGTCGGGCTCTGTCGGGCTCTGTCGGGCTCTACTGGGCTCTACTGGGCTCTGTCGGGCTCTGTCGGTCTCTACTGGGCCCTGTCGGGCTCTGTCGGGCTCTGTCGGGCCCTGTCGGGCCCTCTCGGGCTCTGTCGGGCTCTGTCGGGCTCTGTCGGGCTCTACTGGGCCCTGTCGGGCTCTGTCAGGCTCTGTCGGGCCCTGTCGGGCTCTGTCGGGCTCTGTCGGGCTCTACTGGGCCCTGTCGGGCTCTGTCGGGCCCTGTCGGGCCCTGTCGGGCTCTGTCGGGCTCTGTCGGGCTCTGTTGGGCTCTACTGGGCTCTGTCGGGCTCTACTGGGCTCTACTGGGCCCTGTTGGGCTCTGTCGGGCTCTGTCGGGCTCTGTCGGGCTCTACTGGTCTCTGTCGGGCTCTGTCGGGCTCTGTCGGGCTCTGTCGGGCCCTGTCGGGCTCTGTCGGGCTCTGTCGGGCCCTGTCGGGCTCTGTCGGGCTCTACTGGTCTCTGTCGGGCTCTGTCGGGCTCTGTCGGGCCCTGTCGGGCTCTGTCGGGCTCTACTGGGCCCTGTCGGGCTCTGTCGGGCTCTGTCGGGCTCTGTCGGGCCCTGTCGGGCTCTGTCGGGCTCTGTCGGGCTCTGTCGGGCTCTACTGGGCCCTGTCGGGCTCTGTCGGGCTCTACTGGGCCCTGTCGGGCTCTGTCGGGCCCTCTCGGGCTCTGTCGGGCTCTGTCGGGCTCTGTCGGGCCCTGTCGGGCTCTGTCGAGCTCTGTCGGGCCCTGTCGGGCTCTGTCGGGCTCTGTCGGGCTCTGTCGGGCTCTGTCTGGCTCTACTGGGCTCTGTCGGGCTCTGTCGGGCTCTCTTGGGCTCTGTCGTGCTCTGTCGGGCCCTGTCGGGCTCTGTCGGGCTCTGTCGGGCCCTGTCGGGCCCTGTCGGGCTCTGTCGGGCTCTGTCGGGCTCTGTCGGGCTCTACTGGGCTCTGTCGGGCTCTGTCGGGCTCTGTCGGGCTCTGTCGGGCTCTACTGGGCTCTGTCGGGCCCTGTCGGGCTCTGTCGGGCTCTGTCGGGCTCTGTCGGGCTCAAATGGTCTCTGTCGGGCTCTGTCGGGTTCTGTCGGGCTCTGTCGGGCTCTGTCGGGCTCTGTCGGGCTCTACTGGGCTCTACTGGGCTCTGTCGGGCTCTGTCGGGCTCTACTGGGCCCTGTCGTGCTCTGTCGGGCTCTGTCGGGCCCTGTCGGGCCCTGTTGGGCTCTGTCGGGCCCTGTCGGGCTCTGTCGGGCTCTGTCGGGTTCTGTCGGGCTCTGTCGGGCTCTGTCGGGCTCTACTGGGCCCTGTCGGGCTCTGTCAGGCTCTGTCGGGCCCTGTCGGGCTCTGTCGGGCTCTGTCGGGCTCTGTCGGGCCCTGTCGGGCTCTGTCGGGCCCTGTCGGGCTCTGTCGGGCTCTGTCGGGCTCTGTCGGGCTCTACTGGGCTCTGTCGGGCTCTACTGGGCTCTACTGGGCCCTGTCGGGCTCTGTCGGGCTCTGTCGGGCTCTATCGGGCTCTGTCGGGCTCTACTGGGCTCTGTCGAGCCCTGTCGGGCTCTGTCAGGCTCTGTCGGGCCCTGTCGGGCCCTGTCGGGCTCTGTCGGGCTCTGTCGGGCTCTGTCGGGCTCTACTGGGCTCTGTCGGGCTCTGTCGGGCTCTGTCGGGCTCTACTGGGCTCTGTCGGGCCCTGTCGGGCTCTGTCGGGCTCTGTCGGGCCCTGTCGGCCTCTGTCGGGCTCTGTCGGGCTCTGTCGGGCTCTACTGGGCCCTGTCGGGCCCTGTCGGGCTCTGTCGGGCCCTGTCGGGCTCTGTCGGGCTCTGTCGGGCTCTGTCGGGCTCTACTGGGCTCTACTGGGCTCTGTCGGGCTCTGTCGGGCTCTACTGGGCCCTGTCGGGCCCTGTCGGGCTCTGTCGGGCTCTACTGGGCTCTACTGGGCTCTGTCGGGCTCTGTCGGGCTCTACTGGGCCCTGTCGGGCCCTGTGTAGGCTCTGTCGGGCTCTGTCGGGCCCTGTCGGGCTCTGTCGGGCTATGTCGGGCTCTGTCGGGCTCTACTGGGCTCTGTCGGGCTATGTCGGGCTCTGTCGGGCTCTACTGGGCCCTGTCGGGCTCTGTCGGGCTCTGTCGGGCTCTGTCGGGCTCTGTCGGGCTCTGTCGGGCTCTACTGGGCTCTGTCGGGCTCTACTGGGCTCTACTGGGCCCTGTCGGGCTCTGTCGGGCTCTGTCGGGCTCTGTCGGGCCCTCTCGGGCTCTGTCGGGCTCTGTCGGGCTCTGTCGGGCTCTGTCGGGCTCTACTGGGCCCTGTCGGGCCCTGTCGGGCTCTGTCGGGCTCTGTCGGGCCCTGTCGGGCTCTGTCGGGCCCTGTCGGGCTCTGTCGGGCTCTGTCGGGCACTGTCGGGCTCTGCTGGGCCCTGTCGGGCTCTGTCGGGCTCTATCGGGCTCTGTCGGGCCCTGTCGGGCTCTGTCGGGCTCTGTCGGGCCCTGTCGGGCTCTACTGGGCCCTGTCGGGCCCTGTCGGGCTCTGTCGGGCTCTGTCGGGCTCTACTGGGCTAAACTGGGCTCTGTCGGGCCCTGTCGGGCCCTGTCGGGCTCTGTCGGGCTCTGTCGGGCTCTGTCGGGCCCTGTCGGGCTCTCTCGGGCTCTGTCGGGCCCTGTCGGGCCCTGTCGGGCTCTGTCGGGCTCTGTCGGGCTCTGTTGGGCTCTACTGGGCTATGTCGGGCTCTGTCGGGCTCTGTCGGGCTCTGTCGGGCTCTACTGGGCCCTGTCGGGCTCTGTCAGGCTCTGTCGGGCTCTACTGGGCTCTACTGGGCTCTGTCAGGCTCTGTCGGGCTCTACTGGGCTCTGTCGGGCTCTGTCGGGCCCTGTCGGGCTCTGTCGGGCCCTGTCGGGCCCTGTCGGGCTCTGTCGGGCTCTGTCGGGCTCTGTCGGGCTCTACTGGGCTCTGTCGGGCTCTACTGGGCTCTACTGGGCCCTGTCGGGCTCTGTCGGGCTCTGTCGGGCTCTGTCGGGCTCAAATGGTCTCTGTCGGGCTCTGTCGGGTTCTGTCGGGCTCTGTCGGGCTCTGTCGGGCTCTACTGGGCTCTACTGGGCTCTGTCGGGCTCTGTCGGGCTCTACTGGCCCTGTCGGGCTCTGTCGGGCTCTGTCGGGCCCTGTCGGGCCCTGTCGGGCTCTGTCGGGCTCTGTCGGGCTCTGTCGGGCTCTACTGGGCCCTGTCGGGCTCTGTCAGGCTCTGTCGGGCCCTCTCGGGCTCTGTCGGGCTCTGTCGGGCTCTGTCGGGCCCTGTCGGGCTCTGTCGGGCCCTGTCGGGCCCTGTCGGGCTCTGTCGGGCTCTGTAGGGCTCTGTTGGGCTCTACTGGGCTCTGTCGGGCTCTACTGGGCTCTACTGGGCCCTGTCGGGCTCTGTCGGGCTCTGTCGGGCTCTGTCGGGCTCTGTCGGGCTCTACTGGGCTCTGTCGGGCCCTGTCGGGCTCTGTCGGGCTCTGTCGGGCCCTGTCGGGCTCTGTCGGGCTCTGTCGGGCTCTGTCGGGCTCTACTGGTCTCTGTCGGGCTCTGTCGGGCTCTGTCGGGCTCTGTCGGGCTCTACTGGGCTCTGTCGGGCCCTGTCGGGCTCTGTCGGGCTCTGTCGGGCCCTGTCGGGCTCTGTCGGGCTCTGTCGGGCTCTGTTGGGCTCTACTGGGCCCTGTCGGGCCCTGTCGGGCTCTGTCGGGCCCTATCGGGCTCTGTCGGGCTCTGTCGGGCCCTGTCGGGCTCTGTCGTGCTCTGTCGGGCTCTGTCGGGCTCTGTCGGGCTCTACTGGGCTCTACTGGGCTCTGTCGGGCTCTGTCGGTCTCTACTGGGCCCTGTCGGGCCCTGTCGGGCCCTGTCGGGCTCTGTCGGGCTCTGTCGGGCCCTGTCGGGCTCTGTCGGGCTCTGTCGGGCTCTACTGGGCCCTGTCGGGCCCTGTCGGGCTCTGTCGGGCTCTGTCGGGCTCTACTGGGCCCTGTCGGTCCCTGTCGGGCCCTGTCGGTCCCTGTCGGGCTCTGTCGGGCCCTGTCGGGCTCTGTCGGGCTCTGTCGGGCTCTGTCGGGCTCTGTCGGGCCCTGTCGGGCTCTGTCGGGCTCTACTGGGCCCTGTCGGGCTCTGTCGGGCTCTGTCGGGCCCTGTCGGGCTCTGTCGGGCTCTGTCGGGCTCTACTGGGCCCTGTCGGGTTCTGTCGGGCTCTGTCGGGCCCTGTCGGGCTCTGTCGGGCTCTGTCGGGCTCTGTCGGGCCCTGTCGGGCTCTGTCGGGCTCTGTCGGGCCCTGTCGGGCTCTGTCGGGCTCTGTCGGGCTCTACTGGGCTCTGTCGGGCTCTATCGGGCTCTGTCGGGGTCTGTCGGGCTCTGTCGGGCTCTGTCGGGCTCTGTCGGGCTCTACTGGGCCCTGTCGGGCTCTGTCAGGCTCTGTCGGGCCCTGTCGGGCTCTGTCGGGCTCTGTCGGGCTCTGTCGGGCCCTGTCGGGCTCTGTCGGGCCCTGTCGGGCCCTGTCGGGCTCTGTCGGGCTCTGTCGGGCTCTGTCGGGCTCTACTGGGCCCTGTCGGGCTCTGTCGGGCTCTGTCGGGTTCTGTCGGGCTCTGTCGGGCTCTGTCGGGCTCTGTTGGGCTCTACTGGGCTATGTCGGGCTCTGTCGGGCTCTGTCGGGCTCTGTCGGGCTCTACTGGGCCCTGTCGGGCTCTGTCAGGCTCTGTCGGGCTCTACTGGGCTCTACTGGGCTCTGTCAGGCTCTGTCAGGCTCTACTGGGCTCTGTCGGGCTCTGTCGGGCTCTGTCGGGCCCTGTCGGGCTCTGTCGGGCCCTGTCGGGCCCTGTCGGGCTCTGTCGGGCTCTGTCGGGCTCTGTCGGGCTCTACTGGGCTCTGTCGGGCTCTACTGGGCTCTACTGGGCCCTGTCGGGCTCTGTCGGGCTCTGTCGGGCTCTGTCGGGCTCTGTCGGGCTCTGTCTGGCTCTACTGGGCTCTGTCGGGCTCTGTCGGGCTCTCTTGGGCTCTGTCGTGCTCTGTCGGGCCCTGTCGGGCTCTGTCGGGCTCTGTCGGGCCCTGTCGGGCCCTGTCGGGCTCTGTCGGGCTCTGTCGGGCTCTGTCGGGCTCTACTGGGCTCTGTCGGGCTCTGTCGGGCTCTGTCGGGCTCTGTCGGGCTCTACTGGGCTCTGTCGGGCCCTGTCGGGCTCTGTCGGGCTCTGTCGGGCTCTGTCGGGCTCAAATGGTCTCTGTCGGGCTCTGTCGGGTTCTGTCGGGCTCTGTCGGGCTCTGTCGGGCTCTGTCGGGCTCTACTGGGCTCTACTGGGCTCTGTCGGGCTCTGTCGGGCTCTACTGGGCCCTGTCGTGCTCTGTCGGGCTCTGTCGGGCCCTGTCGGGCCCTGTTGGGCTCTGTCGGGCCCTGTCGGGCTCTGTCGGGCTCTGTCGGGTTCTGTCGGGCTCTGTCGGGCTCTGTCGGGCTCTACTGGGCCCTGTCGGGCTCTGTCAGGCTCTGTCGGGCCCTGTCGGGCTCTGTCGGGCTCTGTCGGGCTCTGTCGGGCCCTGTCGGGCTCTGTCGGGCCCTGTCGGGCTCTGTCGGGCTCTGTCGGGCTCTGTCGGGCTCTACTGGGCTCTGTCGGGCTCTACTGGGCTCTACTGGGCCCTGTCGGGCTCTGTCGGGCTCTGTCGGGCTCTATCGGGCTCTGTCGGGCTCTACTGGGCTCTGTCGAGCCCTGTCGGGCTCTGTCAGGCTCTGTCGGGTCCTGTCGGGCCCTGTCGGGCTCTGTCGGGCTCTGTCGGGCTCTGTCGGGCTCTACTGGGCTCTGTCGGGCTCTGTCGGGCTCTGTCGGGCTCTACTGGGCTCTGTCGGGCCCTGTCGGGCTCTGTCGGGCTCTGTCGGGCCCTGTCGGCCTCTGTCGGGCTCTGTCGGGCTCTGTCGGGCTCTACTGGGCCCTGTCGGGCCCTGTCGGGCTCTGTCGGGCCCTGTCGGGCTCTGTCGGGCTCTGTCGGGCTCTGTCGGGCTCTACTGGGCTCTACTGGGCTCTGTCGGGCTCTGTCGGGCTCTACTGGGCCCTGTCGGGCCCTGTCGGGCTCTGTCGGGCTCTACTGGGCTCTACTGGGCTCTGTCGGGCTCTGTCGGGCTCTACTGGGCCCTGTCGGGCCCTGTGTAGGCTCTGTCGGGCTCTGTCGGGCCCTGTCGGGCTCTGTCGGGCTATGTCGGGCTCTGTCGGGCTCTACTGGGCTCTGTCGGGCTATGTCGGGCTCTGTCGGGCTCTACTGGGCCCTGTCGGGCTCTGTCGGGCTCTGTCGGGCTCTGTCGGGCTCTGTCGGGCTCTGTCGGGCTCTACTGGGCTCTGTCGGGCTCTACTGGGCTCTACTGGGCTCTGTCAGGCTCTGTCGGGCTCTACTGGGCTCTGTCGGGCTCTGTCGGGCCCTGTCGGGCTCTGTCGGGCCCTGTCGGGCCCTGTCGGGCTCTGTCGGGCTCTGTCGGGCTCTGTCGGGCTCTACTGGGCTCTGTCGGGCTCTACTGGGCTCTACTGGGCCCTGTCGGGCTCTGTCGGGCTCTGTCGGGCTCTGTCGGGCTCAAATGGTCTCTGTCGGGCTCTGTCGGGTTCTGTCGGGCTCTGTCGGGCTCTGTCGGGCTCTACTGGGCTCTACTGGGCTCTGTCGGGCTCTGTCGGGCTCTACTGGCCCTGTCGGGCTCTGTCGGGCTCTGTCGGGCCCTGTCGGGCCCTGTCGGGCTCTGTCGGGCTCTGTCGGGCTCTGTCGGGCTCTACTGGGCCCTGTCGGGCTCTGTCAGGCTCTGTCGGGCCCTCTCGGGCTCTGTCGGGCTCTGTCGGGCTCTGTCGGGCCCTGTCGGGCTCTGTCGGGCCCTGTCGGGCCCTGTCGGGCTCTGTCGGGCTCTGTAGGGCTCTGTTGGGCTCTACTGGGCTCTGTCGGGCTCTACTGGGCTCTACTGGGCCCTGTCGGGCTCTGTCGGGCTCTGTCGGGCTCTGTCGGGCTCTGTCGGGCTCTACTGGGCTCTGTCGGGCCCTGTCGGGCTCTGTCGGGCTCTGTCGGGCCCTGTCGGGCTCTGTCGGGCTCTGTCGGGCTCTGTCGGGCTCTACTGGTCTCTGTCGGGCTCTGTCGGGCTCTGTCGGGCTCTGTCGGGCTCTACTGGGCTCTGTCGGGCCCTGTCGGGCTCTGTCGGGCTCTGTCGGGCCCTGTCGGGCTCTGTCGGGCTCTGTCGGGCTCTGTTGGGCTCTACTGGGCCCTGTCGGGCCCTGTCGGGCTCTGTCGGGCCCTATCGGGCTCTGTCGGGCTCTGTCGGGCCCTGTCGGGCTCTGTCGGGCTCTGTCGGGCTCTGTCGGGCTCTGTCGGGCTCTACTGGGCTCTACTGGGCTCTGTCGGGCTCTGTCGGTCTCTACTGGGCCCTGTCGGGCCCTGTCGGGCCCTGTCGGGCTCTGTCGGGCTCTGTCGGGCCCTGTCGGGCTCTGTCGGGCTCTGTCGGGCTCTACTGGGCCCTGTCGGGCCCTGTCGGGCTCTGTCGGGCTCTGTCGGGCTCTACTGGGCCCTGTCGGTCCCTGTCGGGCCCTGTCGGTCCCTGTCGGGCTCTGTCGGGCCCTGTCGGGCTCTGTCGGGCTCTGTCGGGCTCTGTCGGGCCCTGTCGGGCTCTGTCGGGCTCTACTGGGCCCTGTCGGGCTCTGTCGGGCTCTGTCGGGCCCTGTCGGGCTCTGTCGGGCTCTGTCGGGCTCTACTGGGCCCTGTCGGGTTCTGTCGGGCTCTGTCGGGCCCTGTCGGGCTCTGTCGGGCTCTGTCGGGCTCTGTCGGGCCCTGTCGGGCTCTGTCGGGCTCTGTCGGGCCCTGTCGGGCTCTGTCGGGCTCTGTCGGGCTCTACTGGGCTCTGTCGGGCTCTATCGGGCTCTGTCGGGGTCTGTCGGGCTCTGTCGGGCTCTGTCGGGCTCTGTCGGGCTCTACTGGGCCCTGTCGGGCTCTGTCAGGCTCTGTCGGGCCCTGTCGGGCTCTGTCGGGCTCTGTCGGGCTCTGTCGGGCCCTGTCGGGCTCTGTCGGGCCCTGTCGGGCCCTGTCGGGCTCTGTCGGGCTCTGTCGGGCTCTGTCGGGCTCTACTGGGCTCTGTCGGGCTCTGTCGGGCTCTGTCGGGTTCTGTCGGGCTCTGTCGGGCTCTGTCGGGCTCTGTTGGGCTCTACTGGGCTATGTCGGGCTCTGTCGGGCTCTGTCGGGCTCTGTCGGGCTCTACTGGGCCCTGTCGGGCTCTGTCAGGCTCTGTCGGGCTCTACTGGGCTCTACTGGGCTCTGTCAGGCTCTGTCAGGCTCTACTGGGCTCTGTCGGGCTCTGTCGGGCTCTGTCGGGCCCTGTCGGGCTCTGTCGGGCCCTGTCGGGCCCTGTCGGGCTCTGTCGGGCTCTGTCGGGCTCTGTCGGGCTCTACTGGGCTCTGTCGGGCTCTACTGGGCTCTACTGGGCCCTGTCGGGCTCTGTCGGGCTCTGTCGGGCTCTGTCGGGCTCAACTGGTCTCTGTCGGGCTCTGTCGGGTTCTGTCGGGCTCTGTCGGGCTCTGTCGGGCTCTACTGGGCTCTACTGGGCTCTGTCGGGCTCTGTCGGGCTCTACTGGGCCCTGTCGGGCTCTGTCGGGCTCTGTCGGGCCCTGTCGGGCCCTGTCGGGCTCTGTCGGGCTCTGTCGGGCTCTGTCGGGCTCTACTGGGACCTGTTGGGCTCTGTCAGGCTCTGTCGGGCCCTGTCGGGCTCTGTCGGGCTCTGTCGGGCTCTGTCGGGCCCTGTCGGGCTCTGTCGGGCCCTGTCGGGCCCTGTCGGGCTCTGTCGGGCTCTGTAGGGCTCTGTTGGGCTCTACTGGGCTCTGTCGGGCTCTACTGGGCTCTACTGGGCCCTGTCGGGCTCTGTCGGGCTCTGTCGGGCTCTGTCGGGCTCTGTCGGGCTCTACTGGGCTCTGTCGGGCCCTGTCGGGCTCTGTCGGGCTCTGTCGGGCCCTGTCGGGCTCTGTCGGGCTCTGTCGGGCTCTGTCGGGCTCTACTGGTCTCTGTCGGGCTCTGTCGGGCTCTGTCGGGCTCTGTCGGGCTCTACTGGGCTCTGTCGGGCCCTGTCGGGCTCTGTCGGGCTCTGTCGGGCCCTGTCGGGCTCTGTCGGGCTCTGTCGGGCTCTGTTGGGCTCTACTGGGCCCTGTCGGGCCCTGTCGGGCTCTGTCGGGCCCTGTCGGGCTCTGTCGGGCTCTGTCGGGCTCTGTCGGGCTCTACTGGGCTCTACTGGGCTCTGTCGGGCTCTGTCGGTCTCTACTGGGCCCTGTCGGGCCCTGTCGGGCCCTGTCGGGCTCTGTCGGGCTCTGTCGGGCCCTGTCGGGCTCTGTCGGGCTCTGTCGGGCCCTGTCGGGCTCTGTCGGGCTCTGTCGGGCTCTGTCGGGCCCTGTCGGGCTCTGTCGGGCCCTGTCGGGCTCTGTCGGGCTCTGTCGGGCTCTACTGGGCTCTACTGGGCTCTGTCGGGCTCTGTCGGGCTCTACTGGGCCCTGTCGGGCTCTGTCGGGCTCTGTCGGGCCCTGTCGGGCTCTTTCGGGCTCTGTCGGGCCCTGTCGGGCCCTGTCGGGCTCTGTCGGGCTCTGTCGGGCTCTGTCGGGCTCTACTGGGACCTGTTGGGCTCTGTCAGGCTCTGTCGGGCCCTGTCGGGCTCTGTCGGGCTCTGTCGGGCTCTGTCGGGCCCTGTCGGGCTCTGTCGGGCCCTGTCGGGCCCTGTCGGGCTCTGTCGGGCTCTGTAGGGCTCTGTTGGGCTCTACTGGGCTCTGTCGGGCTCTACTGGGCTCTACTGGGCCCTGTCGGGCTCTGTCGGGCTCTGTCGGGCTCTGTCGGGCTCTGTCGGGCTCTACTGGGCTCTGTCGGGCCCTGTCGGGCTCTGTCGGGCTCTGTCGGGCCCTGTCGGGCTCTGTCGGGCTCTGTCGGGCTCTGTCGGGCTCTACTGGTCTCTGTCGGGCTCTGTCGGGCTCTGTCGGGCTCTGTCGGGCTCTACTGGGCTCTGTCGGGCCCTGTCGGGCTCTGTCGGGCTCTGTCGGGCCCTGTCGGGCTCTGTCGGGCTCTGTCGGGCTCTGTTGGGCTCTACTGGGCCCTGTCGGGCCCTGTCGGGCTCTGTCGGGCCCTGTCGGGCTCTGTCGGGCTCTGTCGGGCTCTGTCGGGCTCTACTGGGCTCTACTGGGCTCTGTCGGGCTCTGTCGGTCTCTACTGGGCCCTGTCGGGCCCTGTCGGGCCCTGTCGGGCTCTGTCGGGCTCTGTCGGGCCCTGTCGGGCTCTGTCGGGCTCTGTCGGGCTCTACTGGGCCCTGTCGGGCCCTGTCGGGCTCTGTCGGGCTCTGTCGGGCTCTGTCGGGCTCTACTGGGCCCTGTCGGGTTCTGTCGGGCTCTGTCGGGCTCTGTCGGGCTCTACTGGGCCCTGTCGGTCCCTGTCGGGCCCTGTCGGTCCCTGTCGGGCTCTGTCGGGCCCTGTCGGGCTCTGTCGGGCTCTGTCGGGCTCTGTCGGGCTCTGTCGGGCCCTGTCGGGCTCTGTCGGGCTCTACTGGGCCCTGTCGGGCTCTGTCAGGCTCTGTCGGGCCCTGTCGGGCTCTGTCGGGCTCTGTCGGGCTCTACTGGGCCCTGTCGGGTTCTGTCGGGCTCTGTCGGACCCTGTCGGGCTCTGTCGGGCTCTGTCGGGCTCTGTCGGGCCCTGTCGGGCTCTGTCGGGCTCTACTGGGCTCTGTCGGGCTCTGTCAGTCTCTGTCGGGTTCTGTCGGGCTCTGTCGGGCTCTGTCGGGCTCTGTCGGGCTCTACTGGGCCCTGTCGGGCTCTGTCGGGCTCTGTCGGGCTCTGTCAGGCTCTTCTGGGCCCTGTTGGGCCCTGTCGGGCCCTGTCGGGCTCTGTCGGGCTCTGTCGGGCTCTGTCGGGCTCTACTGGGCTCTGTCGGGCTCTGTCGGGCTCTGTCGGGTTCTGTCGGGCTCTGTCGGGCTCTGTCGGGCTCTGTCGGGCTCTACTGGGCCCTGTCGGGCCCTGTCGGGCTCTGTCGGGCTCTGTCGGGCTCTGTCGGGCTCTACTGGGCCCTGTCGGGCCCTGTCGGGCCCTGTCGGGCTCTGTCGGGCTCTGTCGGGCTCTGTCGGGCTCTACTGCGCTCTGTCGGGCTCTGTCGGGTTCTGTTGGGCTCTGTCGGCCTCTGTCGGGCTCTACTGGGCTCTGTCGGGCCCTGTCGGGCTCTGTCGGGCTCTGTCGGGCCCTGTCGGGCTCTGTCGGGCTCTGTCGGGCTCTGTCGGGCTCTACTGGGCCCTGTCGGGCCCTGTCGGGCTCTGTCGGGCTCTGTCGGGCCCTGTCGGGCTCTGTCGGGCTCTGTCGGGCTCTGTCGGGCTCTACTGGGCCCTGTCGGGCCCTGTCGGGCTCTGTCGGGCCCTGTCGGGCTCTGTCGGGCTCTGTCGGGCTCTACTGGGCTCTACTGGGCTCTGTCGGGCTCTGTCGGGCTCTACTGGGCCCTGTCGGGCTCTGTCGGGCCCTGTCGGGCTCTGTCGGGCTCTACTGGGCCCTGTCGGGCCCTGTCAGGCTCTGTCGGGCTCTGTCGGGCCCTGTCGGGCTCTGTCGGGCTCTGTCGGGCCCTGTCGGGCTCTGTCGGGCTATGTCGGGCTCTGTCGGGCTCTACTGGGCTCTGTCGGGCTCTGTCGGGCTCTGTCGGGCTCTACTGGGCCCTGTCGGGCTCTGTCGGGCTCTGTCGGGCCCTGTCGGGCTCTGTCGGGCTCTGTCGGGCTCTACTGGGCTCTGTCGGGCTCTACTGGGCTCTACTGGGCCCTGTCGGGCTCTGTCGGGCTCTGTCGGGCTCTGTCGGGCCCTCTCGGGCTCTGTCGGGCTCTGTCGGGCTCTGTCGGGCTCTGTCGGGCTCTACTGGGCCCTGTCGGGCCCTGTCGGGCTCTGTCGGGCTCTGTCGGGCCCTGTCGGGCTCTGTCGGGCCCTGTCGGGCTCTGTCGGGCTCTGTCGGGCTCTGTCGGGCTCTGCTGGGCCCTGTCGGGCTCTGTCGGGCTCTGTCGGGCTCTGTCGGGCCCTGTCGGGCTCTGTCGGGCTCTGTCGGGCCCTGTCGGGCTCTACTGGGCCCTGTCGGGCCCTGTCGGGCTCTGTCGGGCTCTGTCGGGCTCTACTGGGCTAAACTGGGCTCTGTCGGGCCCTGTCGGGCCCTGTCGGGCTCTGTCGGGCTCTGTCGGGCCCTGTCGGGCTCTGTCGGGCCCTGTCGGGCTCTGTCGGGCTCTGTCGGGCCCTGTCGGGCCCTGTCGGGCTCTGTCGGGCTCTGTCGGGCTCTGTTGGGCTCTACTGGGCTATGTCGGGCTCTACTGGGCTCTGTCGGGCTCTGTCGGGCTCTACTGGGCCCTGTCGGGCCCTGTCAGGCCCTGTCGGGCTCTGTCGGGCTCTGTCGGGCCCTGTCGGGCTCTGTCGGGCTCTGTCGGGCTCTGTCGGGCTCTACTGGGCCCTGTCGGGCTCTGTCGGGCTCTGTCGGGCTCTGTCGGGCTCTGTCGGGCTCTACTGGGCCCTGTCGGGTTCTGTCGGGCTCTGTCGGGCTCTGTCGGGCTCTACTGGGCCCTGTCGGTCCCTGTCGGGCCCTGTCGGTCCCTGTCGGGCTCTGTCGGGCCCTGTCGGGCTCTGTCGGGCTCTGTCGGGCTCTGTCGGGCTCTGTCGGGCCCTGTCGGGCTCTGTCGGGCGCTACTGGGCCCTGTCGGGCTCTGTCGGGCTCTGTCGGGCTCTACTGGGCCCTGTCGGGCTCTGTCGGGCTCTACTGGGCCCTGTCGGGTTCTGTCGGGCTCTGTCGGGCCCTGTCGGGCTCTGTCGGGCTCTGTCGGGCTCTGTCGGGCCCTGTCGGGCTCTGTCGGGCTCGGTCGGGCTCTGTCGGGCCCTGTCGGGCTCTGTCGGGCTCTGTCGGGCTCTACTGGGCTCTGTCGGGCTCTATCGGGCTCTGTTGGGCTCTGTCGGGCTCTGTCGGGCTCTACTGGGCCCTGTCGGGCTCTGTCAGGCTCTGTCGGGCCCTGTCGGGCTCTGTCGGGCTCTGTCGGGCCCTGTCGGGCTCTGTCGGGCCCTGTCGGGCCCTGTCGGGCTCTGTCGGGCTCTGTCGGGCTCTGTCGGGCTCTACTGGGCTCTGTCGGACTCTGTCGGGCTCTGTCGGGTTCTGTCGGGCTCTGTCGGGCTCTGTCGGGCTCTGTCGGGCTCTACTGGGCCCTGTCGGGCTCTGTCGGGCTCTGTCGGGCTCTGTCAGGCTCTTCTGGGCCCTGTTGGGCCCTGTCGGGCCCTGTCGGGCTCTGTCGGGCTCTGTCGGGCTCTGTCGGACTCTACTGGGCTCTGTCGGGCTCTGTCGGGCTCTGTCGGGTTCTGTCGGGCTCTGTCGGGCTCTGTCGGGCTCTGTCGGGCTCTACTGGGCCCTGTCGGGCCCTGTCGGGCTCTGTCGGGCTCTGTCGGGCTCTGTCGGGCTCTACTGGGCCCTGTCGGGCCCTGTCGGGCCCTGTCGGGCTCTGTCGGGCTCTGTCGGGCTCTGTCGGGCTCTACTGCGCTCTGTCGGGCTCTGTCGGGTTCTGTCGGGCACTGTCGGCCTCTGTCGGGCTCTACTGGGCTCTGTCGGGCCCTGTCGGGCTCTGTCGGGCTCTGTCGGGCCCTGTCGGGCTCTGTCGGGCTCTGTCGGGCTCTGTCGGGCTCTACTGGGCCCTGTCGGGCCCTGTCGGGCCCTGTCGGGCTCTGTCGGGCTCTGTCGGGCCCTGTCGGGCTCTGTCGGGCTCTGTCGGGCTCTGTCGGGCTCTACTGGGCCCTGTCGGGCCCTGTCGGGCTCTGTCGGGCCCTGTCGGGCTCTGTCGGGCTCTGTCGGGCTCTACTGGGCTCTACTGGGCTCTGTCAGGCTCTGTCGGGCTCTACTGGGCCCTGTCGGGCCCTGTCGGGCCCTGTCGGGCTCTGTCGGGCTCTACTGGGCTCTACTGGGCTCTGTCAGGCTCTGTCGGGCTCTACTGGGCCCTGTCGGGCCCTGTCAGGATCTGTCGGGCTCTGTCGGGCCCTGTCGGGCTCTGTCGGGCTCTGTCGGGCCCTGTCGGGCTCTGTCGGGCTATGTCGGGCTCTGTCGGGCTCTACTGGGCTCTGTCGGGCTCTGTCGGGCTCTGTCGGGCTCTACTGGGCCCTGTCGGGCTCTGTCGGGCTCTGTCGGGCCCTGTCGGGCTCTGTCGGGCTCTGTCGGGCTCTGTCGGGCTCTACTGGGCTCTGTCAGGCTCTACTGGGCTCTACTGGGCCCTGTCGGGCTCTGTCGGGCTCTGTCGGGCTCTGTCGGGCCCTCTCGGGCTCTGTCGGGCTCTGTCGGGCTCTGTCGGGCTCTACTGGGCCCTGTCGGGCCCTGTCGGGCTCTGTCGGGCTCTGTCGGGCCCTGTCGGGCTCTGTCGGGCCCTGTCGGGCTCTGTCGGGCTCTGTCGGGCTCTGTCGGGCTCTGCTGGGCCCTGTCGGGCTCTGTCGGGCTCTGTCGGGCTCTGTCGGGCCCTGTCGGGCTCTGTCGGGCCCTGTCGGGCTCTACTGGGCCCTGTCGGGCCCTGTCGGGCTCTGTCGGGCTCTGTCGGGCTCTGTTGGGCTCTACTGGGCTATGTCGGGCTCTGTCGGGCTCTGTCGGGCTCTGTCGGGCTCTGTCGGGCTCTACTGGGCCCTGTCGGGCTCTGTCAGGCTCTGTCGGGCTCTGTCGGGCTCTGTCGGGCCCTGTCGGGCTCTGTCGGGCCCTGTCGGGCCCTGTCGGGCTCTGTCGGGCTCTGTCGGGCTCTGTCGGGCTCTACTGGGCTCTGTCGGGCTCTACTGGGCTCTACTGGGCCCTGTCGGGCTCTGTCGGGCTCTGTCGGGCTCTGTCGGGCTCTACTGGGCTCTGTCGGGCCCTGTCGGGCTCTGTCGGGCTCTGTCGGGCCCTGTCGGGCTCTGTCGGGCTCTGTCGGGCTCTGTCGGGCTCTACTGGGCTCTGTCGGGCTCTGTCGGGCTCTACTGGGCCCTGTCGGGCCCTGTCGGGCTCTGTCGGGCTCTGTCGGGCTCTGTCGGGCTCAACTGGGCCCTGTCGGGCTCTGTCGGGTTCTGTCGGGCTCTGTCGGGCTCTGTCGGGCTCTGTCGGGCTCTACTGGGCTCTACTGGGCTCTGTCGGGCTCTGTCGGGCTCTACTGGGCCCTGTCGGGCTCTGTCGGGCTCTGTCGGGCTCAACTGATCTCTGTCGGGCCCTGTCGGGCTCTGTCGGGCTCTGTCGGGCTCTGTCGGGCTCTACTGGGCCCTGTCGGGCTCTGTCAGGCTCTGTCAGGCTCTGTCGGGCCCTGTCGGGCTCTGTCGGGCTCTGTCGGGCTCTGTCGGGCCCTGTCGGGCTCTGTCGGGCCCTGTCGGGCCCTGTCGGGCTCTGTCGGGCTCTGTCGGGCTCTGTTGGGCTCTACTGGGCTCTGTCGGGCTCTGTCGGGCTCTACTGGGCCCTGTCGGGCTCTGTCGGGCTCTGTCGGGCTCTGTCGGGCTCTACTGGGCTCTGTCGGGCCCTGTCGGGCTCTGTCGGGCTCTGTCGGGCCCTGTCGGGCTCTGTCGGGCTCTGTCGGGCTCTGTCGGGCTCTACTGGTCTCTGTCGGGCTCTGTCGGGCTCTGTCGGGCTCTGTCGGGCTCTACTGGGCTCTGTCGGGCCCTGTCGGGCTCTGTCGGGCTCTGTCGGGCCCTGTCGGGCTCTGTCGGGCTCTGTCGGGCTCTGTTGGGCTCTACTGGGCCCTGTCGGGCCCTGTCGGGCTCTGTCGGGCCCTGTCGGGCTCTGTCGGGCTCTGTCGGGCCCTGTCGGGCTCTGTCGGGCTCTGTCGGGCTCTGTCGGGCTCTGTCGGGCTCTACTGGGCTCTACTGGGCTCTGTCGGGCTCTGTCGGTCTCTACTGGGCCCTGTCGGGCCCTGTCGGGCCCTGTCGGGCTCTGTCGGGCTCTGTCGGGCCCTGTCGGGCTCTGTCGGGCTATGTCGGGCTCTGTCGGGCTCTACTGGGCTCTGTCGGGCTCTGTCGGGCTCTGTCGGGCTCTACTGGGCCCTGTCGGGCTCTGTCGGGCTCTGTCGGGCCCTGTCGGGCTCTGTCGGGCTCTGTCGGGCTCTGTCGGGCTCTACTGGGCTCTGTCAGGCTCTACTGGGCTCTACTGGGCCCTGTCGGGCTCTGTCGGGCTCTGTCGGGCTCTGTCGGGCCCTCTCGGGCTCTGTCGGGCTCTGTCGGGCTCTGTCGGGCTCTACTGGGCCCTGTCGGGCCCTGTCGGGCTCTGTCGGGCTCTGTCGGGCCCTGTCGGGCTCTGTCGGGCCCTGTCGGGCTCTGTCGGGCTCTGTCGGGCTCTGTCGGGCTCTGCTGGGCCCTGTCGGGCTCTGTCGGGCTCTGTCGGGCTCTGTCGGGCCCTGTCGGGCTCTGTCGGGCCCTGTCGGGCTCTACTGGGCCCTGTCGGGCCCTGTCGGGCTCTGTCGGGCTCTGTCGGGCTCTACTGGGCTAAACTGGGCTCTGTCGGGCCCTGTCGGGCCCTGTCGGGCTCTGTCGGGCTCTGTCGGGCTCTGTCGGGCCCTGTCGGGCTCTGTCGGGCTCTGTCGGGCCCTGTCGGGCCCTGTCGGGCTCTGTCGGGCTCTGTCGGGCTCTGTTGGGCTCTACTGGGCTATGTCGGGCTCTGTCGGGCTCTGTCGGGCTCTGTCGGGCTCTGTCGGGCTCTACTGGGCCCTGTCGGGCTCTGTCAGGCTCTGTCGGGCTCTGTCGGGCTCTGTCGGGCCCTGTCGGGCTCTGTCGGGCCCTGTCGGGCCCTGTCGGGCTCTGTCGGGCTCTGTCGGGCTCTGTCGGGCTCTACTGGGCTCTGTCGGGCTCTACTGGGCTCTACTGGGCCCTGTCGGGCTCTGTCGGGCTCTGTCGGGCTCTGTCGGGCTCTACTGGGCTCTGTCGGGCCCTGTCGGGCTCTGTCGGGCTCTGTCGGGCCCTGTCGGGCTCTGTCGGGCTCTGTCGGGCTCTGTCGGGCTCTACTGGGCTCTGTCGGGCTCTGTCGGGCTCTACTGGGCCCTGTCGGGCCCTGTCGGGCTCTGTCGGGCTCTGTCGGGCTCTGTCGGGCTCAACTGGTCTCTGTCGGGCTCTGTCGGGTTCTGTCGGGCTCTGTCGGGCTCTGTCGGGCTCTGTCGGGCTCTACTGGGCTCTACTGGGCTCTGTCGGGCTCTGTCGGGCTCTACTGGGCCCTGTCGGGCTCTGTCGGGCTCTGTCGGGCCCTGTCGGGCTCTGTCGGGCTCTGTCGGGCTCTGTCGGGCTCTACTGGGCTCTGTCAGGCTCTACTGGGCTCTACTGGGCCCTGTCGGGCTCTGTCGGGCTCTGTCGGGCTCTGTCGGGCCCTCTCGGGCTCTGTCGGGCTCTGTCGGGCTCTGTCGGGCTATACTGGGCCCTGTCGGGCCCTGTCGGGCTCTGTCGGGCTCTGTCGGGCCCTGTCGGGCTCTGTCGGGCCCTGTCGGGCTCTGTCGGGCTCTGTCGGGCTCTGTCGGGCTCTGCTGGGCCCTGTCGGGCTCTGTCGGGCTCTGTCGGGCTCTGTCGGGCCCTGTCGGGCTCTGTCGGGCCCTGTCGGGCTCTACTGGGCCCTGTCGGGCCCTGTCGGGCTCTGTCGGGCTCTGTCGGGCTCTACTGGGCTAAACTGGGCTCTGTCGGGCCCTGTCGGGCCCTGTCGGGCTCTGTCGGGCTCTGTCGGGCTCTGTCGGGCCCTGTCGGGCTCTGTCGGGCTCTGTCGGGCCCTGTCGGGCCCTGTCGGGCTCTGTCGGGCTCTGTCGGGCTCTGTTGGGCTCTACTGGGCTATGTCGGGCTCTGTCGGGCTCTGTCGGGCTCTGTCGGGCTCTGTCGGGCTCTACTGGGCCCTGTCGGGCTCTGTCAGGCTCTGTCGGGCTCTGTCGGGCTCTGTCGGGCCCTGTCGGGCTCTGTCGGGCCCTGTCGGGCCCTGTCGGGCTCTGTCGGGCTCTGTCGGGCTCTGTCGGGCTCTACTGGGCTCTGTCGGGCTCTACTGGGCTCTACTGGGCCCTGTCGGGCTCTGTCGGGCTCTGTCGGGCTCTGTCGGGCTCTACTGGGCTCTGTCGGGCCCTGTCGGGCTCTGTCGGGCTCTGTCGGGCCCTGTCGGGCTCTGTCGGGCTCTGTCGGGCTCTGTCGGGCTCTACTGGGCTCTGTCGGGCTCTGTCGGGCTCTACTGGGCCCTGTCGGGCCCTGTCGGGCTCTGTCGGGCTCTGTCGGGCTCTGTCGGGCTCAACTGGTCTCTGTCGGGCTCTGTCGGGTTCTGTCGGGCTCTGTCGGGCTCTGTCGGGCTCTGTCGGGCTCTACTGGGCTCTACTGGGCTCTGTCGGGCTCTGTCGGGCTCTACTGGGCCCTGTCGGGCTCTGTCGGGCTCTGTCGGGCTCAACTGGTCTCTGTCGGGCCCTGTCGGGCTCTGTCGGGCTCTGTCGGGCTCTGTCGGGCTCTACTGGGCCCTGTCGGGCCCTGTCGGGCTCTGTCGGGCTCTGTCGGGCTCTGTCGGGCTCTACTGGGCCCTGTCGGGCCCTGTCGGGCCCTGTCGGGCTCTGTCGGGCTCTGTCGGGCTCTGTCGGGCTCTACTGCGCTCTGTCGGGCTCTGTCGGGTTCTGTCGGGCTCTGTCGGCCTCTGTCGGGCTCTACTGGGCTCTGTCGGGCCCTGTCGGGCTCTGTCGGGCTCTGTTGGGCCCTGTCGGGCTCTGTCGGGCTCTGTCGGGCTCTACTGGGCCCTGTCGGGCCCTGTCGGGCCCTGTCGGGCTCTGTCGGGCTCTACTGGGCTCTGTCAGGCTCTGTCGGGCTCTGTCGGGCTCTGTCGGTCCCTGTCGGGCTCTGTCGGGCTCTGTCGGGCTCTACTGGGCTCTGTCGGGCTCTGTCGGGCTCTGTCGGGCTCTGTCGGGCCCTGTTGGGCTCTGTCGGGCTCTACTGGGCCCTGTCGGGCCCTGTCGGGCTCTGTCGGGCTCTGTCGGGCTCTACTGGGCCCTGTCGGGCCCTGTCGGGCTCTACTGGGCCCTGTCGGGTTCTGTCGGGCTCTGTCGGGCCCTGTCGGGCTCTGTCGGGCCCTGTCGGGCTCTGTCGGGCCCTGTCGGGCTCTGTCGGGCCCTGTCGGGCTCTGTCGGGCTCTGTCGGGCTCTGTCGGGCCCTGTCGGGCTCTGTCGGGCTCTGTCGGGCTCTACTGGGCTCTGTCGGGCTCTATCGGGCTCTGTCGGGCTCTGTCGGGCTCTGTCGGGCTCTACTGGGCCCTGTCGGGCTCTTTCAGGCTCTGTCGGGCCCTGTCGGGCTCTGTCGGGCTCTGTCGGGCTCTGTCGGGCCCTGTCGGGCTCTGTCGGGCCCTGTCGGGCCCTGTCGGGCTCTGTCGGGCTCTGTCGGGCTCTGTCGGGCTCTACTGGGCTCTGTCGGGCTCTGTCGGGCTCTGTCGGGTTCTGTCGGGCTCTGTCGGGCTCTGTAGGGCTCTGTCGGGCTCTACTGGGCCCTTTCGGGCTCTGTCGGGCTCTGTCGGGCTCTGTCAGGCTCTTCTGGGCCCTGTTGGGCCCTGTCGGGCCCTGTCGGGCTCTGTCGGGCTCTGTCGGGCTCTGTCGGGCTCTACTGGGCTCTGTCGGGCTCTGTCGGGCTCTGTCGGGTTCTGTCGGGCTCTGTCGGGCTCTGTCGGGCTCTGTCGGGCTCTACTGGGCCCTGTCGGGCCCTGTCGGGCTCTGTCGGGCTCTGTCGGGCTCTGTCGGGCTCTACTGGGCCCTGTCGGGCCCTGTCGGGCCCTGTCGGGCTCTGTCGGGCTCTGTCGGGCTCTGTCGGGCTCTACTGCGCTCTGTCGGGCTCTGTCGGGTTCTGTCGGGCTCTGTCGGCCTCTGTCGGGCTCTACTGGGCCCTGTCGGGCCCTGTCGGGCTCTGTCGGGCTCTGTCGGGCCCTGTCGGGCTCTGTCGGGCTCTGTCGGGCTCTGTCGGGCTCTACTGGGCCCTGTCGGGCCCTGTCGGGCTCTGTCGGGCCCTGTCGGGCTCTGTCGGGCTCTGTCGGGCCCTGTCGGGCTCTGTCGGGCTCTGTCGGGCTCTGTCGGGCTCTACTGGGCTCTACTGGGCTCTGTCGGGCTCTGTCGGGCTCTACTGGGCCCTGTCGGGCCCTGTCGGGCCCTGTCGGGCTCTGTCGGGCTCTACTGGGCTCTGTCAGGCTCTGTCGGGCTCTGTCGGGCTCTGTCGGGCCCTGTCGGGCTCTGTCGGGCTCTGTCGGGCTCTACTGGGCTCTGTCGGGCTCTGTCGGGCTCTGTCGGGCTCTACTGGGCTCTACTGGGCCCTGTCGGGCTCTGTCGGGCTCTGTCGGGCTATGTCGGGCTCTGTCAAGCTCTACTGGGCTCTGTCGGGCCCTGTCGGGCTCTGTCGGGCTCTGTCGGGCTCTGTCGGGCTCTACTGGGCTCTGTCGGGCCCTGTCGGGCTCTGTCGGGCTCTGTCGGGCCCTGTCGGGCTCTGTCGGGCTCTGTCGGGCTCTGTTGGGCTCTACTGGGCCCTGTCGGGCCCTGTCGGGCTCTGTCGGGCCCTGTCGGGCTCTGTCGGGCCCTGTCGGGCTCTGTCGGGCTCTGTCGGGCTCTGTCGGGCTCTACTGGGCTCTACTGGGCTCTGTCGGGCTCTGTCGGGCTCTACTGGGCCCTGTCGGGCCCTGTCGGGCCCTGTCGGGCTCTGTCGGGCTCTGTCGGGCCCTGTCGGGCTCTGTCGGGCTCTGTCGGGCTCTGTC
Source organism: Caloenas nicobarica (assembly GCF_036013445.1). Taxonomy (NCBI): domain Eukaryota; kingdom Metazoa; phylum Chordata; class Aves; order Columbiformes; family Columbidae; genus Caloenas; species Caloenas nicobarica. The sequence continues at coordinate 75,014 of NW_027017380.1, forward strand.
GGGCTCTACTGGGCCCTGTCGGGCTCTGTCGGGCTCTGTCGGGCTCTGTCGGGCTCTACTGGGCCCTGTCGGGTTCTGTCGGGCTCTGTCGGGCTCTGTCGGGCTCTACTGGGCCCTGTCGGTCCCTGTCGGGCCCTGTCGGTCCCTGTCGGGCTCTGTCGGGCCCTGTCGGGCTCTGTCAGACTCTGTCGGGCTCTGTCGGGCTCTGTCGGGCCCTGTCGGGCTCTGTCGGGCTCTACTGGGCCCTGTCGGGCTCTGTCGGGCTCTGTCGGGCTCTGTCGGGCTCTACTGGGCTCTGTCGGGCTCTGTCGGGCTCTGTCGGGCTCTGTCGGGCTCTACTGGGCCCTGTCGGGCTCTGTCGGGCTCTACTGGGCCCTGTCGGGTTCTGTCGGGCTCTGTCGGGCTCTGTCGGGCCCTGTCGGGCTCTGTCGGGCTCTGTCGGGCTCTGTCGGGACCTGTCGGGCTCTGTCGGGCTCTGTCGGGCTCTATCGGGCTCTGTCGGGCCCTGTCGGGCTCTGTCGGGCTCTGTCGGGCTCTGTCGGGCCCTGTCGGGCTCTGTCGGGCCCTGTCGGGCCCTGTCGGGCTCTGTCGGGCTCTGTCGGGCTCTGTCGGGCTCTACTGGGCTCTGTCGGGCTCTGTCGGGCTCTGTCGGGTTCTGTCGGGCTCTGTCGGGCTCCGTCGGGCTCTACTGGGCCCTGTCGGGCTCTGTCGGGCTCTGTCGGGCTCTGTCAGGCTCTTCTGGGCCCTGTTGGGCCCTGTCGGGCCCTGTCGGGCTCTGTCGGGCTCTGTCGGGCTCTGTCGGGCTCTACTGGGCTCTGTCGGGCTCTGTCGGGCTCTGTCGGGCTCTGTCGGGCTCTACTGGGCCCTGTCGGGCCCTGTCGGGCTCTGTCGGGCTCTGTCGGGCTCTGTCGGGCTCTACTGGGCCCTGTCGGGCCCTGTCGGGCCCTGTCGGGCTCTGTCGGGCTCTGTCGGGCTCTGTCGGGCTCTACTGCGCTCTGTCGGGCTCTTTCGGGTTCTGTCGGGCTCTGTCGGCCTCTGTCGGGCTCTACTGGGCTCTGTCGGGCCCTGTCGGGCTCTGTCGGGCTCTGTTGGGCCCTGTCGGGCTCTGTCGGGCTCTGTCGGGCTCTACTGGGCCCTGTCGGGCCCTGTCGGGCCCTGTCGGGCTCTGTCGGGCTCTACTGGGCTCTGTCAGGCTCTGTCGGGCTCTGTCGGGCTCTGTCGGGCCCTGTCGGGCTCTGTCGGGCTCTGTCGGGCTCTACTGGGCTCTGTCGGGCTCTGTCGGGCTCTGTCGGGCTCTACTGGGCTCTGTCGGGCTCTGTCGGGCCCTGTCGTGCTCTGTCGGGCTCTGTCGGGCTCTGTCGGGCTCTACTGGGCTCTGTCGGGCTCTACTGGGATCTACTGGGCCCTGTCGGGCTTTGTCGGGCTCTGTCGGGCTCTGTCGGGCTCTGTCGGGCTCTACTGGGCTCTGTCGGGCTCTGTCGGGCCCTGTCGGGCTCTGTCGGGCTCTGTCGGGACCTGTCGGGCTCTGTCGGGCTCTGTCGGGCTCTACTGGGCCCTGTCGGGCTCTGTCAGGCTCTGTCGGGCTCTGTCGGGCCCTTTCGGGCTCTGTCGGGCTCTGTCGGGCCCTGTCGGGCTCTGTCGGGCTCCAATGGGCCCTGTCGGGCCCTGTCGGGCTCTGTCGGGCTCTGTCGGGCCCTGTCGGGCTCTGTCGGGCTCTACTGGGCTAAACTGGGCTCTGTCGGGCCCTGTCGGGCCCTGTCGGGCTCTGTCGGGCCCTGTCGGGCTCTGTCGGGCTCTGTCGGGCCCTGTCGGGCTCTGTCGGGCTCTGTCGGGCTCTGTCGGTGTCTGTCGGGCTATGTCGGGCTCTGTCGGGCTCTGTCGGGCTCTACTGCGCCCTGTCGGGCTCTGTCGGGCTCTGCCGGGCTCTGTCGGGCTCTGTCGGGCTCTACTGGGCCCTGTCGGGCTGTGTCGGGCCCTGTCGGGCCCTGTCGGGCCCTGTCGGGCTCTGTCAGGCTCTGACGGGCTCTGTTGGGCTCTACTGTGCCCTGTCGGGCCCTATCGGGCCCTGTCGGGCTCTGTCGGGCTCTACTGGGCTCTGTCGGGCTCTGTCGGGCTCTGTCGGGCTCTACTGGGCCCTGTCGGGCTCTGTCGGGCCCTGTCGGGCTCTGTCGGGCCCTGTCGGGCTCTGTCGGGCTCTGTCGGGCTCTACTGGGCTCTACTGGGCTCTGTCGGGCTCTGTCGGGCTCTACTGGGCCCTGTCCGGCCCTGTCGGGCCCTGTCGGGCTCTGTCGGGCTCTACTGGGCTCTGTCAGGCTCTGTCGGGCTCTGTCGGGCCCTGTCGGGACCTGTCGGGCTCTGTCGGGCTCTGTCGGGCCCTGTCGGGCTCTGTCGGGCTATGTCGGGCTCTGTCGGGCTCTACTGGGCTCTGTCGGGCTCTGTCGGGCTCTGTCGGGCTCTACTGGGCCCTGTCGGGCTCTGTCGGGCCCTGTCGGGCTCTGTCGGGCTCTGTCGGGCTCTGTCGGGCCCTGTCGGGCTCTGTCGGGCTCTGTCGGTCTCTACTGGGCTCTACTGGGCTCTGTCGGGCTCTGTCGGGCTCTACTGTGCCCTGTCGGGCCTTGTCGGGCCCTGTCGGGCTCTGTCGGGCTCTACTGGGCTCTGTCGGGCTCTGTCGGGCTCTGTCGGGCTCTACTGGGCCCTGTCGGGCTCTGTCGGGCCCTGTCGGGCTCTGTCGGGCTCTGTCGGGCTCTGTCGGGCCCTGTCGGGCCCTGTCGGGCTCTGTCGGGCTCTGTCGGGCTCTCATGGGCTCTGTCGGGCTCTGTCGGGCTCTGTTGGGCCCTGTCGGGCTCTGTCGGGCTCTGTCGGGCCCTGTCGGGCTCTGTCGGGCCCTGTCGGGCCCTGTCGGGCTCTGTCGGGCTCTGTCGGGCCCTGTCGGGCTCTGTCGGGCTCTGTCGGGCTCTGTCGGGCTCTACTGGGCCCTGTCGCGCTCTGTCGGGCTCTGTCGGGCTCTGTCGGGCTCTGTTGGGCCCTGTCGGGCTCTGTCGGGCTCTACTGGGCCCTGTCGGGCCCTGTCGGGCTCTGTCGGGCTCTGTCGGGCTCTATCGGTCCCTGTCGGGCTCTGTCGGGCTCTGTCGGGCTCTACTGGGCCCTGTCGGGCCCTGTCGGGCTCTGTCGGGCTCTGTCGGGCTCTGTCGGGCTCTACTGGGCCCTGTCGGGTTCTGTCGGGCTCTGTCGGGCTCTGTCGGGCTCTACTGGGCCCTGTCGGTCCCTGTCGGGCCCTGTCGGGCCCTGTCGGGCCCTGTCGGGCTCTGTCGGGCTCTGTCGGGCTCTACTGGGCCCTGTCGGGCTCTGTCGGGCTCTGTCGGGCCCTGTCGGGCTCTGTCGGGCTCTGTCGGGCCCTGTCGGGCTCTGTCGGGCTCTGTCGGGCTCTACTGGGCCCTGTCGGGCCCTGTCGGGCCCTGTCGGGCTCTGTCGGGCTCTACTGGGCTCTGTCAGGCTCTGTCGGGCTCTGTCGGGCTCTGTCGGGCCCTGTCGGGCTCTGTCGGGCTCTGTCGGGCTCTACTGGGCTCTGTCGGGCTCTGTCGGGCTCTGTCGGGCTCTACTGGGCTCTGTCGCGCTCTGTCGGGCCCTGTCGTGCTCTGTCGGGCTCTGTCGGGCTCTGTCGGGCTCTACTGGGCTCTGTCGGGCTCTACTGGGATCTACTGGGCCCTGTCGGGCTCTGTCGGGCTCTGTCGGGCTCTGTCCGGCTCTGTCGGGCTCTACTGGGCTCTGTCGGGCTCTGTCGGGCCCTGTCGGGCTCTGTCGGGCTCTGTCGGGCCCTGTCGGGCTCTGTCGGGCTCTTTCGGGCTCTACTGGGCCCTGTCGGGCTCTGTCAGGCTCTGTCGGGCTCTGTCGGGCCCTGTCGGGCTCTGTCGGTCTCTGTCGGGCCCTGTCGGGCTCTGTCGGGCTCCAATGGGCCCTGTCGGGCCCTGTCGGGCTCTGTCGGGCTCTGTCGGGCCCTGTCGGGCTCTGTCGGGCTCTACTGGGCTAAACTGGGCTCTGTCGGGCCCTGTCGGGCCCTGTCGGGCTCTGTCGGGCTCTGTCGGGCCCTGTCGGGCTCTGTCGGGCCCTGTCGGGCTCTGTCGGGCTCTGTCGGGCTCTGTCGGTGTCTGTCGGGCTATGTCGGGCTCTGTCGGGCTCTGTCGGGCTCTACTGCGCCCTGTCGGGCTCTGTCGGGCTCTGTCGGGCTCTGTCGGGCTCTGTCGGGCTCTTCTGGGCCTTGTCGGGCTGTGTCGGGCTCTGTCGGGCCCTGTCGAGCCCTGTCGGGCTCTGTCAGGCTCTGACGGGCTCTGTCGGGCTCTACTGTGCCCTGTCGGGCCCTATCGGGCCCTGTCGGGCTCTGTCGGGCTCTACTGGGCTCTGTCGGGCTCTGTCGGGCTCTGTCGGGCTCTACTGGGCCCTGTCGGGCTCTGTCGGGCCCTGTCGGGCTCTGTCGGGCCCTGTCGGGCTCTGTCGGGCTCTGTCGGGCTCTACTGGGCTCTACTGGGCTCTGTCGGGCTCTGTCGGTCTCTACTGGGCCCTGTCCGGCCCTGTCGGGCCCTGTCGGGCTCTGTCGGGCTCTACTGGGCTCTGTCAGGCTCTGTCGGGCTCTGTCGGGCCCTGTCGGGACCTGTCGGGCTCTGTCGGGCTCTGTCGGGCCCTGTCGGGCTCTGTCGGGCTATGTCGGGCTCTGTCGGGCTCTACTGGGCTGTGTCGGGCTCTGTCGGGCTATGTCGGGCCCTGTTGGGCTCTGTCGGGCTCTGTCGGGCTCTGTCGGGCCCTGTCGGGCTCTGTCGGGCTCTGTCGGGCTCTACTGGGCTCTACTGGGCTCTGTCGGGCTCTGTCGGGCTCTACTGCGCCCTGTCGGGCCTTGTCGGGCCCTGTCGGGCTCTGTCGGGCTCTACTGGGCTCTGTCGGGCTCTGTCGGGCTCTGTCGGGCTCTACTGGGCCCTGTCGGGCTCTGTCGGGCCCTGTCGGGCTCTGTCGGACTCTGTCGGGCTCTGTCGGGCCCTGTCGGGCTCTGTCGGGCTCTGTCGGGCTCTGTCGGGCTCTACTGGGCCCTGTCGCGCTCTGTCGGGCTCTGTCGGGCTCTGTCGGGCTCTGTTGGGCCCTGTCGGGCTCTGTCGGGCTCTACTGGGCCCTGTCGGGCCCTGTCGGGCTCTGTCGGGCTCTGTCGGGCTCTGTCGGTCCCTGTCGGGCTCTGTCGGGCTCTGTCGGGCTCTGTCGGGCTCTACTGGGCCCTGTCGGGCCCTGTCGGGCTCTGTCGGGCTCTGTCGGGCTCTGTCGGGCTCTACTGGGCCCTGTCGGGTTCTGTCGGGCTCTGTCGGGCTCTGTCGGGCCCTGTCGGGCTCTGTCGGGCTCTGTCGGGCTCTGCTGTGCCCTGTCGGGCTCTGTCGGGCTCTACTGGGCCCTGTCGGGCTCTGTCGGGCTCTGTCGGGCCCTGTCGGGCTCTGTCGGGCTCTGTCGGGCTCTGTCGGGCTCTACTGGGCCCTGTCGGGCTCTGTGGGGCTCTGTCGGGCCCTCTCGGGCTCTGTCGGGCTCTGTCGGGCCCTGTCGGGCTCTGTCGAGCTCTGTCGGGCCCTGTCGGGCTCTGTCGGGCTCTGTCGGGCTCTGTCGGGCTCTGTCGGGCTCTACTGGGCTCTGTCGGACTCTGTCGGGCTCTCTTGGGCTCTGTCGGGCTCTGTCGGGCCCTGTCGGGCTCTGTCGGGCTCTGTCGGGCTTTGTCGGGTTCTGTCGGGTTCTGTCGGGCTCTGTCGGGCCCTGTCGGGCTCTGTCAGGCTCTGTCGGGCCCTCTCGGGCTCTGTCGGGCTCTGTCGGGCTCTGTCGGGCCCTGTCGGGCTCTGTCGGGCCCTGTCGGGCCCTGTCGGGCTCTGTCGGGCTCTGTCGGGCTCTACTGGGCTCTACTGGGCCCTGTCGGGCTCTGTCGGGCTCTGTCGGGCTCTATCGGGCTCTGTCGGGCTCTACTGGGCTCTGTCGAGCCCTGTCGGGCTCTGTCGGGCTCTGTCGGGCCCTGTCGGGCTCTGTCGGGCTCTGTCGGGCTCTGTCGGGCTCTACTGGGCTCTGTCGGGCTCTGTCGGGCTCTGTCGGACTCTGTCGGGCTCTACTGGGCTCTGTCGGGCCCTGTCGGGCTCTGTCGGGCTCTGTCGGGCCCTGTCGGGCTCTGTCGGGCTCTGTCGGGCTCTGTCGGGCTCTACTGGGCCCTGTCGGGCCCTGTCGGGCTCTGTCGGGCCCTGTCGGGCTCTGTCGGGCTCTGTCGGGCCCTGTCGGGCTCTGTCGGGCTCTGTCGGGCTCTGTCGGGCTCTACTGGGCTCAGTCGGGCTCTGTCGGGCTCTGTCGGGCTCTACTGGGCCCTGTCGGGCCCTGTCGGGCCCTGTCGGGCTCTGTCGGGCTCTACTGGGCTCTGTCAGGCTCTGTCGGGCTCTGTCGGGCTCTGTCGGGCTCTGTCGGACTCTGTCGGGCTCTACTGGGCCCTGTCGGGCTCTGTCGGGCCCTGTCGGGCTCTGTCGGGCTCTGTCGGGCTCTGTCGGGCCCTGTCGGGCTCTGTCGGGCTCTGTCGGGCTCTACTGGGCTCTGTCGGGCTCTACTGGGCTCTACTGGGCCCTGTCGGGCTCTGTCGGGCTCTGTCGGGCTCTGTCGGGCTCTGTCGGGCTCTACTGGGCTCTGTCAAGCTCTGTCGGACCCTGTCGGGCTCTGTCGGGCCCTGTCGGGCTCTGTCGGGCCCTGTCGGGCTCTGTCGCGCTCTGTCGGGCTCTGTCGGGCTCTACTGGGCTCTACTGGGCTCTGTCGGGCTCTGTCGGGCTCTACTGGGCCCTGTCGGGCCCTGTCGGGCCCTGTCGGGCTCTGTCGGGCTCTGTCGGGCCCTGTCGGGCTCTGTCGGGCTCTGTCGGGCTCTGTCGGGCTCTACTGGGCCCTGTCGGGCTCTGTCGGGCTCTGTCGGGCTCTGTCGGGCTCTACTGGGCCCTGTCGGGTTCTGTCGGGCTCTGTCGGGCTCTGTCGGGCTCTACTGGGCCCTGTCGGTCCCTGTCGGGCCCTGTCGGTCCCTGTCGGGCTCTGTCGGGCCCTGTCGGGCTCTGTCGGGCTCTGTCGGGCTCTGTCGGGCTCTGTCGGGCCCTGTCGGGCTCTGTCGGGCTCTACTGGGCCCTGTCGGGCTCTGTCGGGCTCTGTCGGGCTCTGTCGGGCTCTACTGGGCTCTGTCGGGCTCTGTCGGGCTCTGTCGGGCTCTGTCGGGCTCTACTGGGCCCTGTCGGGCTCTGTCGGGCTCTACTGGGCCCTGTCGGGCTCTGTCGGGCTCTGTCGGGCTCTGTCGGGCCCTGTCGGGCTCTGTCGGGCTCTGTCGGGCTCTGTCGGGACCTGTCGGGCTCTGTCGGGCTCTGTCGGGCTCTATCGGGCTCTGTCGGGCCCTGTCGGGCTCTGTCGGGCTCTGTCGGGCTCTGTCGGGCCCTGTCGGGCTCTGTCGGGCCCTGTCGGGCCCTGTCGGGCTCTGTCGGGCTCTGTCGGGCTCTGTCGGGCTCTACTGGGCTCTGTCGGGCTCTGTCGGGCTCTGTCGGGTTCTGTCGGGCTCTGTCGGGCTCCGTCGGGCTCTACTGGGCCCTGTCGGGCTCTGTCGGGCTCTGTCGGGCTCTGTCAGGCTCTTCTGGGCCCTGTTGGGCCCTGTCGGGCCCTGTCGGGCTCTGTCGGGCTCTGTCGGGCTCTGTCGGGCTCTACTGGGCTCTGTCGGGCTCTGTCGGGCTCTGTCGGGCTCTGTCGGGCTCTACTGGGCCCTGTCGGGCCCTGTCGGGCTCTGTCGGGCTCTGTCGGGCTCTGTCGGGCTCTACTGGGCCCTGTCGGGCCCTGTCGGGCCCTGTCGGGCTCTGTCGGGCTCTGTCGGGCTCTGTCGGGCTCTACTGCGCTCTGTCGGGCTCTTTCGGGTTCTGTCGGGCTCTGTCGGCCTCTGTCGGGCTCTACTGGGCTCTGTCGGGCCCTGTCGGGCTCTGTCGGGCTCTGTTGGGCCCTGTCGGGCTCTGTCGGGCTCTGTCGGGCTCTACTGGGCTCTGTCAGGCTCTGTCGGGCTCTGTCGGGCTCTGTCGGGCCCTGTCGGGCTCTGTCGGGCTCTGTCGGGCTCTACTGGGCTCTGTCGGGCTCTGTCGGGCTCTGTCGGGCTCTACTGGGCTCTGTCGGGCTCTGTCGGGCCCTGTCGTGCTCTGTCGGGCTCTGTCGGGCTCTGTCGGGCTCTACTGGGCTCTGTCGGGCTCTACTGGGATCTACTGGGCCCTGTCGGGCTTTGTCGGGCTCTGTCGGGCTCTGTCGGGCTCTGTCGGGCTCTACTGGGCTCTGTCGGGCTCTGTCGGGCCCTGTCGGGCTCTGTCGGGCTCTGTCGGGACCTGTCGGGCTCTGTCGGGCTCTGTCGGGCTCTACTGGGCCCTGTCGGGCTCTGTCAGGCTCTGTCGGGCTCTGTCGGGCCCTTTCGGGCTCTGTCGGGCTCTGTCGGGCCCTGTCGGGCTCTGTCGGGCTCCAATGGGCCCTGTCGGGCCCTGTCGGGCTCTGTCGGGCTCTGTCGGGCCCTGTCGGGCTCTGTCGGGCTCTACTGGGCTAAACTGGGCTCTGTCGGGCCCTGTCGGGCCCTGTTGGGCTCTGTCGGGCCCTGTCGGGCTCTGTCGGGCTCTGTCGGGCCCTGTCGGGCTCTGTCGGGCTCTGTCGGGCTCTGTCGGTGTCTGTCGGGCTATGTCGGGCTCTGTCGGGCTCTGTCGGGCTCTACTGCGCCCTGTCGGGCTCTGTCGGGCTCTGCCGGGCTCTGTCGGGCTCTGTCGGGCTCTACTGGGCCCTGTCGGGCTGTGTCGGGCCCTGTCGGGCCCTGTCGGGCCCTGTCGGGCTCTGTCAGGCTCTGACGGGCTCTGTCGGGCTCTACTGTGCCCTGTCGGGCCCTATCGGGCCCTGTCGGGCTCTGTCGGGCTCTACTGGGCTCTGTCGGGCTCTGTCGGGCTCTGTCGGGCTCTACTGGGCCCTGTCGGGCTCTGTCGGGCCCTGTCGGGCTCTGTCGGGCCCTGTCGGGCTCTGTCGGGCTCTTTCGGGCTCTACTGGGCTCTACTGGGCTCTGTCGGGCTCTGTCGGGCTCTACTGGGCCCTGTCCGGCCCTGTCGGGCCCTGTCGGGCTCTGTCGGGCTCTACTGGGCTCTGTCAGGCTCTGTCGGGCTCTGTCGGGCCCTGTCGGGACCTGTCGGGCTCTGTCGGGCTCTGTCGGGCCCTGTCGGGCTCTGTCGGGCTATGTCGGGCTCTGTCGGGCTCTACTGGGCTCTGTCGGGCTCTGTCGGGCTCTGTCGGGCTCTACTGGGCCCTGTCGGGCTCTGTCGGGCCCTGTCGGGCTCTGTCGGGCTCTGTCGGGCTCTGTCGGGCCCTGTCGGGCTCTGTCGGGCTCTGTCGGGCTCTACTGGGCTCTACTGGGCTCTGTCGGGCTCTGTCGGGCTCTACTGTGCCCTGTCGGGCCTTGTCGGGCCCTGTCGGGCTCTGTCGGGCTCTACTGGGCTCTGTCGGGCTCTGTCGGGCTCTGTCGGGCTCTACTGGGCCCTGTCGGGCTCTGTCGGGCCCTGTCGGGCTCTGTCGGGCTCTGTCGGGCTCTGTCGGGCCCTGTCGGGGCCTGTCGGGCTCTGTCGGGCTCTGTCGGGCTCTCATGGGCTCTGTCGGGCTCTGTCGGGCTCTGTTGGGCCCTGTCGGGCTCTGTCGGGCTCTGTCGGGCCCTGTCGGGCTCTGTCGGGCCCTGTCGGGCCCTGTCGGGCTCTGTCGGGCTCTGTCGGGCCCTGTCGGGCTCTGTCGGGCTCTGTCGGGCTCTGTCGGGCTCTACTGGGCCCTGTCGCGCTCTGTCGGGCTCTGTCGGGCTCTGTCGGGCTCTGTTGGGCCCTGTCGGGCTCTGTCGGGCTCTACTGGGCCCTGTCGGGCCCTGTCGGGCTCTGTCGGGCTCTGTCGGGCTCTGTCGGTCCCTGTCGGTCTCTGTCGGGCTCTGTCGGGCTCTACTGGGCCCTGTCGGGCCCTGTCGGGCTCTGTCGGGCTCTGTCGGGCTCTGTCGGGCTCTACTGGGCCCTGTCGGGTTCTGTCGGGCTCTGTCGGGCTCTGTCGGGCTCTACTGGGCCCTGTCGGTCCCTGTCGGGCCCTGTCGGGCCCTGTCGGGCCCTGTCGGGCTCTGTCGGGCTCTGTCGGGCTCTACTGGGCCCTGTCGGGCTCTGTCGGGCTCTGTCGGGCCCTGTCGGGCTCTGTCGGGCTCTGTCGGGCCCTGTCGGGCTCTGTCGGGCTCTGTCGGGCTCTACTGGGCTCTGTCGGGCCCTGTCGGGCCCTGTCGGGCTCTGTCGGGCTCTACTGGGCTCTGTCAGGCTCTGTCGGGCTCTGTCGGGCTCTGTCGGGCCCTGTCGGGCTCTGTCGGGCTCTGTCGGGCTCTACTGGGCTCTGTCGGGCTCTGTCGGGCTCTGTCGGGCTCTACTGGGCTCTGTCGCGCTCTGTCGGGCCCTGTCGTGCTCTGTCGGGCTCTGTCGGGCTCTGTCGGGCTCTACTGGGCTCTGTCGGGCTCTACTGGGATCTACTGGGCCCTGTCGGGCTCTGTCGGGCTCTGTCGGGCTCTGTCCGGCTCTGTCGGGCTCTACTGGGCTCTGTCGGGCTCTGTCGGGCCCTGTCGGGCTCTGTCGGGCTCTGTCGGGCCCTGTCGGGCTCTGTCGGGCTCTTTCGGGCTCTACTGGGCCCTGTCGGGCTCTGTCAGGCTCTGTCGGGCTCTGTCGGGCCCTGTCGGGCTCTGTCGGTCTCTGTCGGGCCCTGTCGGGCTCTGTCGGGCTCCAATGGGCCCTGTCGGGCCCTGTCGGGCTCTGTCGGGCTCTGTCGGGCCCTGTCGGGCTCTGTCGGGCTCTACTGGGCTAAACTGGGCTCTGTCGGGCCCTGTCGGGCCCTGTCGGGCTCTGTCGGGCTCTGTCGGGCCCTGTCGGGCTCTGTCGGTGTCTGTCGGGCTATGTCGGGCTCTGTCGGGCTCTGTCGGGCTCTACTGCGCCCTGTCGGGCTCTGTCGGGCTCTGTCGGGCTGTGTCGGGCTCTGTCGGGCTCTTCTGGGCCTTGTCGGGCTGTGTCGGGCTCTGTCGGGCCCTGTCGGGCCCTGTCGGGCTCTGTCAGGCTCTGACGGGCTCTGTCGGGCTCTACTGTGCCCTGTCGGGCCCTATCGGGCCCTGTCGGGCTCTGTCGGGCTCTACTGGGCTCTGTCGGGCTCTGTCGGGCTCTGTCGGGCTCTACTGGGCCCTGTCGGGCTCTGTCGGGCCCTGTCGGGCTCTGTCGGGCCCTGTCGGGCTCTGTCGGGCTCTGTCGGGCTCTACTGGGCTCTACTGGGCTCTGTCGGGCTCTGTCGGTCTCTACTGGGCCCTGTCCGGCCCTGTCGGGCCCTGTCGGGCTCTGTCGGGCTCTACTGGGCTCTGTCAGGCTCTGTCGGGCTCTGTCGGGCCCTGTCGGGACCTGTCGGGCTCTGTCGGGCTCTGTCGGGCCCTGTCGGGCTCTGTCGGGCTATGTCGGGCTCTGTCGGGCTCTACTGGGCTGTGTCGGGCTCTGTCGGGCTATGTCGGGCCCTGTTGGGCTCTGTCGGGCTCTGTCGGGCTCTGTCGGGCCCTGTCGGGCTCTGTCGGGCTCTGTCGGGCTCTACTGGGCTCTACTGGGCTCTGTCGGGCTCTGTCGGGCTCTACTGCGCCCTGTCGGGCCTTGTCGGGCCCTGTCGGGCTCTGTCGGGCTCTACTGGGCTCTGTCGGGCTCTGTCGGGCTCTGTCGGGCTCTACTGGGCCCTGTCGGGCTCTGTCGGGCCCTGTCGGGCTCTGTCGGGCTCTGTCGGGCTCTGTCGGGCCCTGTCGGGCTCTGTCGGGCTCTGTCGGGCTCTGTCGGGCTCTACTGGGCCCTGTCGCGCTCTGTCGGGCTCTGTCGGGCTCTGTCGGGCTCTGTTGGGCCCTGTCGGGCTCTGTCGGGCTCTACTGGGCCCTGTCGGGCCCTGTCGGGCTCTGTCGGGCTCTGTCGGGCTCTGTCGGTCCCTGTCGGGCTCTGTCGGGCTCTGTCGGGCTCTGTCGGGCTCTACTGGGCCCTGTCGGGCCCTGTCGGGCTCTGTCGGGCTCTGTCGGGCTCTGTCGGGCTCTACTGGGCCCTGTCGGGTTCTGTCGGGCTCTGTCGGGCTCTGTCGGGCCCTGTCGGGCTCTGTCGGGCCCTGTCGGGCTCTGTCGGGCTCTGTCGGGCTCTGCTGTGCCCTGTCGGGCTCTGTCGGGCTCTACTGGGCCCTGTCGGGCTCTGTCGGGCTCTGTCGGGCCCTGTCGGGCTCTGTCGGGCTCTGTCGGGCTCTGTCGGGCTCTACTGGGCCCTGTCGGGCTCTGTGGGGCTCTGTCGGGCCCTCTCGGGCTCTGTCGGGCTCTGTCGGGCCCTGTCGGGCTCTGTCGAGCTCTGTCGGGCCCTGTCGGGCTCTGTCGGGCTCTGTCGGGCTCTGTCGGGCTCTGTCGGGCTCTACTGGGCTCTGTCGGACTCTGTCGGGCTCTCTTGGGCTCTGTCGGGCTCTGTCGGGCCCTGTCGGGCTCTGTCGGGCTCTGTCGGGCTTTGTCGGGTTCTGTCGGGTTCTGTCGGGCTCTGTCGGGCCCTGTCGGGCTCTGTCAGGCTCTGTCGGGCCCTCTCGGGCTCTGTCGGGCTCTGTCGGGCTCTGTCGGGCCCTGTCGGGCTCTGTCGGGCCCTGTCGGGCCCTGTCGGGCTCTGTCGGGCTCTGTCGGGCTCTACTGGGCTCTACTGGGCCCTGTCGGGCTCTGTCGGGCTCTGTCGGGCTCTATCGGGCTCTGTCGGGCTCTACTGGGCTCTGTCGAGCCCTGTCGGGCTCTGTCGGGCTCTGTCGGGCCCTGTCGGGCTCTGTCGGGCTCTGTCGGGCTCTGTCGGGCTCTACTGGGCTCTGTCGGGCTCTGTCGGGCTCTGTCGGGCCCTGTCGGGCTCTGTCGGGCTCTGTCGGGCTCTGTCGGGCTCTACTGGGCCCTGTCGGGCCCTGTCGGGCTCTGTCGGGCCCTGTCGGGCTCTGTCGGGCTCTGTCGGGCCCTGTCGGGCTCTGTCGGGCTCTGTCGGGCTCTGTCGGTCTCTACTGGGCTCTACTGGGCTCTGTCGGGCTCTGTCGGGCTCTACTGGGCCCTGTCGGGCCCTGTCGGGCCCTGTCGGGCTCTGTCGGGCTCTACTGGGCTCTGTCAGGCTCTGTCGGGCTCTGTCGGGCTCTGTCGGGCTCTGTCGGGCTCTACTGGGCCCTGTCGGGCTCTGTCGGGCCCTGTCGGGCTCTGTCGGGCTCTGTCGGGCTCTGTCGGGCCCTGTCGGGCTCTGTCGGGCTCTGTCGGGCTCTACTGGGCTCTGTCGGGCTCTACTGGGCTCTACTGGGCCCTGTCGGGCTCTGTCGGGCTCTGTCGGGCTCTGTCGGGCTCTACTGGGCTCTGTCAAGCTCTGTCGGACCCTGTCGGGCTCTGTCGGGCCCTGTCGGGCTCTGTCGGGCCCTGTCGGGCTCTGTCGGGCTCTACTGGTCTCTGTCGGGCTCTGTCGGGCTCTGTCGGGCTCTGTCGGGCTCTACTGGGCTCTGTCGGGCCCTGTCGGGCTCTGTCGGGCTCTGTCGGGCCCTGTCGGGCTCTGTCGGGCTCTGTCTGGCTCTGTTGGGCTCTACTGGGCCCTGTCGGGCCCTGTCGGGCTCTGTCGGGCCCTGTCGGGCTCTGTCGGGCTCTACTGGGCTCTACTGAGCTCTGTCGGGCTCTGTCGGGCTCTACTGTGCCCTGTCGGGCCCTGTCGGGCCCTGTCGGGCTCTGTCGGGCTCTACTGGGCTCTGTCGGGCTCTGTCGGGCTCTGTCGGGCTCTACTGGGCCCTGTCGGGCTCTGTCGGGCCCTGTCGGGCTCTGTCGGGCTCTGTCGGGCTCTACTGGGCTCTACTGGGCTCTGTCGGGCTCTGTCGGGCTCTACTGGGCCCTGTCCGTCCCTGTCGGGCCCTGTCGGGCTCTGTCGGGCTCTACTGGGCTCTGTCAGGCTCTGTCGGGCTCTGTCGGGCCCTGTCGGGACCTGTCGGGCTCTGTCGGGCTCTGTCGGGCCCTGTCGGGCTCTGTCGGGCTATGTCGGGCTCTGTCGGGCTCTACTGGGCTCTGTCGGGCCCTGTCGGGCTCTGTCGGGCTATGTCGGGCTCTGTCGGGCTCTATTGGGCCCTGTCGGGCCTTGTCGGGCCCTGTCGGGCTCTGTCGGGCTCTACTGGGCTCTGTCGGGCTCTGTCGGGCTCTGTCGGGCTCTACTGGGCCCTGTCGGGCTCTGTCGGGCCCTGTCGGGCTCTGTCGGGCTCTGTCGGGCTCTGTCGGGCCCTGTCGGGCCCTGTCGGGCTCTGTCGGGCTCTGTCGGGCTCTCATGGGCTCTGTCGGGCTCTGTCGGGCTCTGTCGGGCCCTGTCGGGCTCTGTCGGGCCCTGTCGGGCCCTGTCGGGCTCTGTCGGGCTCTGTCGGGCCCTGTCGGGCTCTGTCGGGCTCTGTCGGGCTCTGTCGGGCTCTACTGGGCCCTGTCGCGCTCTGTCGGGCTCTGTCGGGCTCTGTCGGGCTCTGTTGGGCCCTGTCGGGCTCTGTCGGGCTCTACTGGGCCCTGTCGGTCCCTGTCGGGCTCTGTCGGGCCCTGTCGGGCTCTGTCGGGCTCTTCGGGCTCTGTCGGGCCCTGTCGGGCTCTGTCAGGCTCTGTCGGGCCCTGTCGGGCTCTGTCGGGCTCTTCGGGCTCTGTCGGGCCCTGTCGGGCTCTGTCGGGCCCTGTCGGGCCCTGTCGGGCTCTGTCGGGCTCTGTCGGGCTCTGTCGGGCTCTACTGGGCTCTGTCGGGCTCTACTGGGCTCTACTGGGCCCTGTCGGGCTCTGTCGGGCTCTGTCGGGCTCTGTCGGGCTCTGTCGGGCTCTACTGGGCTCTGTCGGGCCCTGTCGGGCTCTGTCGGGCTCTGTCGGGCCCTGTCGGGCTCTGTCGGGCTCTGTCGGGCTCTGTCGGGCTCTACTGGTCTCTGTCAGGCTCTGTCGGGCTCTGTCGGGCTCTGTCGGGCTCTACTGGGCTCTGTCGGGCCCTGTCGGGCTCTGTCGGGCTCTGTCGGGCCCTGTCGGGCTCTGTCGGGCTCTGTCGGGCTCTGTTGGGCTCTACTGGGCCCTGTCGGGCCCTGTCGGGCTCTGTCGGGCTCTACTGGGCTCTACTGAGCTCTGTCGGGCTCTGTCGGGCTCTACTGTGCCCTGTCGGGCCCTGTCGGGCCCTGTCGGGCTCTGTCGGGCTCTACTGGGCTCTGTCGGGCTCTGTCGGGCTCTGTCGGGCTCTACTGGGCCCTGTCGGGCTCTGTCGGGCCCTGTCGGGCTCTGTCGGGCTCTGTCGGGCTCTACTGGGCTCTACTGGGCTCTGTCGGGCTCTGTCGGGCTCTACTGGGCCCTGTCCGTCCCTGTCGGGCCCTGTCGGGCTCTGTCGGGCTCTACTGGGCTCTGTCAGGCTCTGTCGGGCTCTGTCGGGCCCTGTCGGGACCTGTCGGGCTCTGTCGGGCTCTGTCGGGCCCTGTCGGGCTCTGTCGGGCTATGTCGGGCTCTGTCGGGCTCTACTGGGCTCTGTCGGGCCCTGTCGGGCTCTGTCGGGCTATGTCGGGCTCTGTCGGGCTCTATTGGGCCCTGTCGGGCCTTGTCGGGCCCTGTCGGGCTCTGTCGGGCTCTACTGGGCTCTGTCGGGCTCTGTCGGGCTCTGTCGGGCTCTACTGGGCCCTGTCGGGCTCTGTCGGGCCCTGTCGGGCTCTGTCGGGCTCTGTCGGGCTCTGTCGGGCCCTGTCGGGCCCTGTCGGGCTCTGTCGGGCTCTGTCGGGCTCTCATGGGCTCTGTCGGGCTCTGTCGGGCTCTGTTGGGCCCTGTCGGGCTCTGTCGGGCTCTGTCGGGCCCTGTCGGGCTCTGTCGGGCCCTGTCGGGCCCTGTCGGGCTCTGTCGGGCTCTGTCGGGCTCTGTCGGGCTGTACTGGGCCCTGTCGCGCTCTGTCGGGCTCTGTCGGGCTCTGTCGGGCTCTGTTGGGCCCTGTCGGGCTCTGTCGGGCTCTACTGGGCCCTGTCGGTCCCTGTCGGGCTCTGTCGGGCCCTGTCGGGCCCTGTCGGGCTCTGTCGGGCTCTGTCGGGCTCTACTGGGCCCTGTCGGGCTCTGTCGGGCTCTGTTGGGCCCTGTCGGGCTCTGTCGGGCTCTGTCGGGCTCTGTCGGGCTCTACTGGGCCCTGTCGGGCTCTGTCGGGCTCTGTCGGGCCCTCTCGGGCTCTGTCGGGCTCTGTCGGGCCCTGTCGGGCTCTGTCGAGCTCTGTCGGGCCCTGTCGGGCTCTGTCGGGCTCTGTCGGGCTCTGTCGGGCTCTGTCGGGCTCTACTGGGCTGTCGGACTCTGTCGGGCTCTCTTGGGCTCTGTCGGGCTCTATCGGGCTCTGTCGGGCTCTGTCGGGCTCTTTCGGGCTCTACTGGGCCCTGTCGGGCTCTGTCAGGCTCTGTCGGGTCCTGTCGGGCTCTGTCGGGCTCTGTCGGGCTCTGTCGGGCCCTGTCGGGCTCTGTCGGGCCCTGTCGGGCCCTGTCGGGCTCTGTCGGGCTCTGTCGGGCTCTGTCGGTCTCTAGTGGGCTCTGTCGGGCTCTGTCGGGCTCTGTCGGGCCCTGTCGGGCTCTGTCGGGCTCTGTCGGGCTCTGTCGGGCTCTACTGGGCTCTGTCGGGCCCTGTCGGGCTCTGTCGGCCTCTGTCGGGCTCTGTCGGGCTCTACTGAGCCCTGTCGGGCCCTGTCGGGCCCTGTCGGGCTCTGTCGGGCTCTACTGGGCCCTGTCGGGCCCTGTCGGGCCCTGTCAGGCTCTGTCGGGCTCTGTCGGGCTCTGTCGGGCTCTACTGGGCTCTGTCGGGCTCTGTCGGGTTCTGTCGGGCTCTGTCGGGCTCTGTCGGGCTCTGTCGGGCTCTACTGGGCCCTGTCGGGCCCTGTCGGGCTCTGTCGGGCTCTGTCGGGCTCTGTCGGGCTCTACTGGGCCCTGTCGGGCCCTGTCGGGCTCTGTCGGGCTCTGTCGGGCTCTGTCGGGCTCTGTCGGGTTCTGTCGGGCTCTGTCGGGCTCTGTCGGGCTCTACTGGGCTCTGTCGGGCCCTGTCGGGCTCTGTCGGGCTCTGTCGGGCCCTGTCGGGCTCTGTCGGGCTCTGTCGGGCTCTACTGGGCCCTGTCGGGCCCTGTCGGGCTCTGTCGGGCCCTGTCGGGCTCTGTCGGGCTCTGTCGGGCCCTGTCGGGCTCTGTCGGGCTCAACTGGTCTCTGTCGGGCTCTGTCGGGTTCTGTCGGGCTCTGTCGGGCTCTGTCGGGCTCTACTGGTCTCTACTGGGCTCTGTCGGGTTCTGTCGGGCTCTACTGGGCCCTGTCGGGCTCTGTCGGGCTCTGTCGGGCCCTGTCGGGCTCTGTCGGGCTCTTCGGGCTCTGTCGGGCCCTGTCGGGCTCTGTCGGGCCCTGTCGGGCCCTGTCGGGCTCTGTCGGGCTCTGTCGGGCTCTGTCGGGCTCTACTGGGCTCTGTCGGGCTCTACTGGGCTCTACTGGGCCCTGTCGGGCTCTGTCGGGCTCTGTCGGGCTCTGTCGGGCTCTGTCGGGCTCTACTGGGCTCTGTCGGGCCCTGTCGGGCTCTGTCGGGCTCTGTCGGGCCCTGTCGGGCTCTGTCGGGCTCTGTCGGGCTCTGTCGGGCTCTACTGGGCCCTGTCGGGCTCTGTCAGGCTCTGTCGGGCCCTGTCGGGCTCTGTCGGGCTCTTCGGGCTCTGTCGGGCCCTGTCGGGCTCTGTCGGGCTCTGTCGGGCTCTGTCGGGCTCTACTGGGCTCTGTCGGGCTCTACTGGGCTCTACTGGGCCCTGTCGGGCTCTGTCGGGCTCTGTCGGGCTCTGTCGGGCTCTGTCGGGCTCTACTGGGCTCTGTCGGGCCCTGTCGGGCTCTGTCGGGCTCTGTCGGGCCCTGTCGGGCTCTGTCGGGCTCTGTCGGGCTCTGTCGGGCTCTACTGGTCTCTGTCGGGCTCTGTCGGGCTCTGTCGGGCTCTGTCGGGCTCTACTGGGCTCTGTCGGGCCCTGTCGGGCTCTGTCGGGCTCTGTCGGGCCCTGTCGGGCTCTGTCGGGCTCTGTCGGGCTCTGTTGGGCTCTACTGGGCCCTGTCGGGCCCTGTCGGGCTCTGTCGGGCCCTGTCGGGCTCTGTCGGGCTCTACTGGGCTCTACTGAGCTCTGTCGGGCTCTGTCGGGCTCTACTGTGCCCTGTCGGGCCCTGTCGGGCCCTGTCGGGCTCTGTCGGGCTCTACTGGGCTCTGTCGGGCTCTGTCGGGCTCTGTCGGGCTCTACTGGGCCCTGTCGGGCCCTGTCGGGCTCTGTCGGGCTCTGTCGGGCTCTACTGGGCTCTACTGGGCTCTGTCGGGCTCTGTCGGGCTCTACTGGGCCCTGTCCGTCCCTGTCGGGCCCTGTCGGGCTCTGTCGGGCTCTACTGGGCTCTGTCAGGCTCTGTCGGGCTCTGTCGGGCCCTGTCGGGACCTGTCGGGCTCTGTCGGGCTCTGTCGGGCCCTGTCGGGCTCTGTCGGGCTATGTCGGGCTCTGTCGGGCTCTACTGGGCTCTGTCGGGCTCTGTCGGGCTCTGTCGGGCTCTACTGGGCCCTGTCGGCTCTGTCGGGCCCTGTCGGGCTCTGTCGGGCTCTGTCGGGCCCTGTCGGGCTCTGTCGGGCTCTGTCGGGCTCTGTCGGGCTCTACTGGGCTCTACTGGGCTCTGTCGGGCTCTGTCGGGCTCTACTGTGCCCTGTCGGGCCTTGTCGGGCCCTGTCGGGCTCTGTCGGGCTCTACTGGGCTCTGTCGGGCTCTGTCGGGCTCTGTCGGGCTCTACTGGGCCCTGTCGGGCTCTGTCGGGCCCTGTCGGGCTCTGTCGGGCTCTGTCGGGCTCTGTCGGGCCCTGTCGGGCCCTGTCGGGCTCTGTCGGGCTCTGTCGGGCTCTCATGGGCTCTGTCGGGCTCTGTCGGGCTCTGTTGGGCCCTGTCGGGCTCTGTCGGGCTCTGTCGGGCCCTGTCGGGCTCTGTCGGGCCCTGTCGGGCCCTGTCGGGCTCTGTCGGGCTCTGTCGGGCCCTGTCGGGCTCTGTTGGGCTCTGTCGGGCTCTGTCGGGCTCTACTGGGCCCTGTCGCGCTCTGTTGGGCCCTGTCGGGCTCTGTCGGGCTCTACTGGGCCCTGTCGGTCCCTGTCGGGCTCTGTCGGGACCTGTCGGGCCCTGTCGGGCTCTGTCGGGCTCTGTCGGGCTCTACTGGGCCCTGTCGGGCTCTGTCGGGCTCTGTCGGGCCCTGTCGGGCTCTGTCGGGCTCTGTCGGGCTCTGTCGGGCTCTACTGGGCCCTGTCGGGCTCTGTCGGGCTATGTCGGGCCCTCTCGGGCTCTGTCGGGCTCTGTCGGGCCCTGTCGGGCTCTGTCGAGCTCTGTCGGGCCCTGTCGGGCTCTGTCGGGCTCTGTCGGGCTCTGTCGGGCTCTACTGGGCTCTGTCGGACTCTGTCGGGCTCTCTTGGGCTCTGTCGGGCTCTGTCGGGCCCTGTCGGGCTCTGTCGGGCTCTGTCGGGCTCTGTCGGGCCCTGTCGGGCTCTGTCGGGCTCTGTCGGGCTCTGTCGGGCTCTACTGGGCTCTGTCGGGCTCTGTCGGGCTCTGTCGGGCTCTGTCGGGCTCTACTGGGCTCTGTCGGGCTCTGTCGGGCTCTTTCGGGCTCAACTGGTCTCTGTCGGGCTCTGTCGGGCTCTGTCGGGCTCTGTCGGGCTCTGTCGGGCTCTACTGGGCTCTACTGGGCTCTGTCGGGCTCTGTCGGGCTCTACTGGGCCCTGTCGGGCTCTGTCGGGCTCTGTCGGGCCCTGTCGGGCCCTGTCGGGCTCTGTCGGGCTTTGTCGGGCTCTGTCGGGTTCTGTCGGGCTCTGTCGGGCCCTGTCGGGCTCTGTCAGGCTCTGTCGGGCCCTGTCGGGCTCTGTCGGGCTCTGTCGGGCTCTGTCGGGCCCTGTCGGGCTCTGTCGGGCCCTGTCGGGCCCTGTCGGGCTCTGTCGGGCTCTGTCGGGCTCTATCGGGCTCTGTCGGGCTCTACTGGGCTCTGTCGAGCCCTGTCGGGCTCTGTCGGGCTCTGTCGGGCCCTGTCGGGCTCTGTCGGGCTCTGTCGGGCTCTACTGGGCTCTGTCGGGCTCTGTTGGGCTCTGTCGGACTCTGTCGGGCTCTACTGGGCTCTGTCGGGCCCTGTCGGGCTCTGTCGGGCTCTGTCGGGCCCTGTCGGGCTCTGTCGGGCTCTGTCGGGCTCTACTGGGCCCTGTCGGGCCCTGTCGGGCTCTGTCGGGCCCTGTCGGGCTCTGTCGGGCTCTGTCGGGCCCTGTCGGGCTCTGTCGGGCTCTGTCGGGCTCTACTGGGCTCTACTGGGCTCTGTCGGGCTCTGTCGGGCTCTACTGGGCCCTGTCGGGCCCTGTCGGGCCCTGTCGGGCTCTGTCGGGCTCTACTGGGCTCTGTCAGGCTCTGTCGGGCTCTGTCGGGCCCTGTCGGGCTCTGTCGGGCTCTGTCGGGCTCTGTCGGGCTCTACTGGGCTCTGTCGGGCTCTGTCGTGCTCTGTCGGGCTCTTCTGGGCCCTGTCGGGCTCTGTCGGGCTCTGTCGGGCCCTGTCGGGCTCTGTCGGGCTCTGTCGGGCTCTACTGGGCTCTGTCGGGCTCTACTGGGCTCTACTGGGCCCTGTCGGGCTCTGTCGGGCTCTGTCGGGCTCTGTCGGGCTCTGTCGGGCTCTACTGGGCTCTGTCAAGCTCTGTCGGGCCCTGTCGGGCCCTCTCGGGCTCTGTCGGGCTCTGTCGGGCCCTGTCGGGCTCTGTCGGGCTCTGTCGGGCTCTGTCGGGCCCTGTCGGGCTCTGTCGGGCTCTGTCGGGCTCTGTCGGGCTCTACTGGTCTCTGTCGGGCTCTGTCGGGCCCTGTCGGGCTCTGTCGGGCTCTACTGGGCTCTGTCGGGCCCTGTCGGGCTCTGTCGGGCTCTGTCGGGCCCTGTCGGGCTCTGTCGGGCTCTGTCGGGCTCTGTTGGGCTCTACTGGGCCCTGTCGGGCCCTGTCGGGCTCTGTCGGGCCCTGTCGGGCTCTGTCGGGCTCTGTCGGGCTCTGTTGGGCTCTACTGGGCCCTGTCGGGCCCTGTCGGGCTCTGTCGGGCTCTGTCGGGCTCTGTCGGGCTCTACAGGGCTCTACTGGGCTCTGTCGGGCTCTGTCGGGCTCTACTGGGCCCTGTCGGGCCCTGTCGGGCTCTGTCGGGCTCTGTCGGGCTCTGTCGGGCCCTGTCGGGCTCTGTCGGGCTCTCTCGGGCTCTGTCGGGCTCTACTGGGCCCTGTCGGGCCCTGTCGGGCTCTGTCGGGCTCTGTCGGGCTCTGTCGGGCTCTACTGGGCCCTGTCGGGTTCTGTCGGGCTCTGTCGGGCTCTGTCGGGCTCTACTGGGCCCTGTCGGTCCCTGTCGGGCCCTGTCGGTCCCTGTCGGACCCTGTCGGGCCCTGTCGGGCTCTGTCGGGCTCTGTCGGGCTCTGTCGGGCTCTGTCGGGCCCTGTCAGGCTCTGTCGGGCTCTACTGGGCCCTGTCGGGCTCTGTCGGGCTCTGTCGGGCTCTGTCGGGCCCTGTCGGGCTCTGTCGGGCTCTACTGGGCTCTGTCGGGCTCTACTGGGATCTACTGGGCCCTGTCGGGCTCTGTCGGGCTCAGTCGGGCTCTGTCGGGCTCTACTGGGCTCTGTCGGGCCCTGTCGGGCTCTGTCGGGCTCTGTCGGGCCCTGTCGGGCTCTACTGGGCTCTGTCGGGCTCTGTCGGGCTCTGTCGGGCTCCGTCGGGCTCTACTGGGCCCTGTCGGGCCCTGTCGGGCTCTGTCGGGCTCTGTCGGGCTCAACTGGTCTCTGTCGGGCTCTGTCGGGTTCTGTCGGGCTCTGTCGGGCTCTGTCGGGCTCTGTCGGGCTCTACTGGTCTCTACTGGGCTCTGTCGGGCTCTGTCGGGCTCTACTGGGCCCTGTCGGGCTCTGTCAGGCTCTGTCGGGCCCTGTCGGGCTCTGTCGGGCTCTGTCGGGCCCTGTCGGGCTCTGTCGGCTCTGTCGGGCTCTACTGGGCCCTGTCGGGCCCTGTCGGGCTCTGTCGGGCCCTGTCGGGCTCTGTCGGGCTCTGTCGGGCCCTGTCGGGCTCTGTCGGGCTCTGTCGGGCTCTACTGGGCTCTACTGGGCTCTGTCGGGCTCTGTCGGGCTCTACTGGGCCCTGTCGGGCCCTGTCGGGCCCTGTCGGGCTCTGTCGGGCTCTACTGGGCTCTGTCAGGCTCTGTCGGGCTCTGTCGGGCCCTGTCGGGCTCTGTCGGGCTATGTCGGGCTCTGTCGGGCTCTACTGGGCTCTGTCGGGCTCTGTCGTGCTCTGTCGGGCTCTTCTGGGCCCTGTCGGGCTCTGTCGGGCTCTGTCGGGCCCTGTCGGGCTCTGTCGGGCTCTGTCGGGCTCTACTGGGCTCTGTCGGGCTCTACTGGGCTCTACTGGGCCCTGTCGGGCTCTGTCGGGCTCTGTCGGGCTCTGTCGGGCTCTGTCGGGCTCTACTGGGCTCTGTCAAGCTCTGTCGGGCCCTGTCGGGCCCTCTCGGGCTCTGTCGGGCTCTGTCGGGCCCTGTCGTCGGGCTCTGTCGGGCTCTGTCGGGCCCTGTCGGGCTCTGTCGGGCTCTGTCGGGCTCTGTCGGGCTCTACTGGTCTCTGTCGGGCTCTGTCGGGCCCTGTCGGGCTCTGTCGGGCTCTACTGGGCTCTGTCGGGCCCTGTCGGGCTCTGTCGGGCTCTGTCGGGCCCTGTCGGGCTCTGTCGGGCTCTGTCGGGCTCTGTTGGGCTCTACTGGGCCCTGTCGGGCCCTGTCGGGCTCTGTCGGGCCCTGTCGGGCTCTGTCGGGCTCTGTCGGGCTCTGTTGGGCTCTACTGGGCCCTGTCGGGCCCTGTCGGGCTCTGTCGGGCTCTGTCGGGCTCTGTCGGGCTCTACAGGGCTCTACTGGGCTCTGTCGGGCTCTGTCGGGCTCTACTGGGCCCTGTCGGGCCCTGTCGGGCTCTGTCGGGCTCTGTCGGGCTCTGTCGGGCCCTGTCGGGCTCTGTCGGGCTCTCTCGGGCTCTGTCGGGCTCTACTGGGCCCTGTCGGGCCCTGTCGGGCTCTGTCGGGCTCTGTCGGGCTCTGTCGGGCTCTACTGGGCCCTGTCGGGTTCTGTCGGGCTCTGTCGGGCTCTGTCGGGCTCTACTGGGCCCTGTCGGTCCCTGTCGGGCCCTGTCGGTCCCTGTCGGGCCCTGTCGGGCCCTGTCGGGCTCTGTCGGGCTCTGTCGGGCTCTGTCGGGCTCTGTCGGGCCCTGTCGGGCTCTGTCGGGCTCTACTGGGCCCTGTCGGGCTCTGTCGGGCTCTGTCGGGCTCTGTCGGGCCCTGTCGGGCTCTGTCGGGCTCTACTGGGCTCTGTCGGGCTCTACTGGGATCTACTGGGCCCTGTCGGGCTCTGTCGGGCTCAGTCGGGCTCTGTCGGGCTCTACTGGGCTCTGTCGGGCCCTGTCGGGCTCTGTCGGGCTCTGTCGGGCCCTGTCGGGCTCTGTCGGGCTCTGTCGGGCCCTGTCGGGCTCTACTGGGCTCTGTCGGGCTCTGTCGGGCTCTGTCGGGCTCCGTCGGGCTCTGTCGGGCTCAACTGGTCTCTGTCGGGCTCTGTCGGGTTCTGTCGGGCTCTGTCGGGCTCAACTGGTCTCTGTCGGGCTCTGTCGGGTTCTGTCGGGCTCTGTCGGGCTCTGTCGGGCTCTGTCGGGCTCTACTGGTCTCTACTGGGCTCTGTCGGGCTCTGTCGGGCTCTACTGGGCCCTGTCGGGCTCTGTCAGGCTCTGTCGGGCCCTGTCGGGCTCTGTCGGGCTCTGTCGGGCTCTGTCGGGCCCTGTCGGGCCCTGTCGGGTTCTGTCGGGCTCTGTCGGGCTCTGTCGGGCTCTACTGGGCTCTGTCGGGCTCTACTGGGCTCTACTGGGCCCTGTCGGGCTCTGTCGGGCTCTGTCGTGCTCTGTCGGGCTCTACTGGGCTCTGTCGGGCCCTGTCGGGCTCTGTCGGGCTCTGTCGGGCCCTGTCGGGCTCTGTCGGGCTCTGTCGGGCTCTGTCGGGCTCTACTGGTCTCTGTCGGGCTCTGTCGGGCTCTGTCGGGCTCTGTCGGGCTCTACTGGGCTCTGTCGGGCCCTGTCGGGCTCTGTCGGGCTCTGTCGGGCCCTGTCGGGCTCTGTCGGGCTCTGTCGGGCTCTGTTGGGCTCTACTGGGCCCTGTCGGGCCCTGTCGGGCTCTGTCGGGCCCTGTCGGGCTCTGTCGGCCTCTGTCGGGCCCTGTCGGGCTCTGTCGGGCTCTGTCGGGCTCTGTCGGGCTCTGTCGGGCTCTACTGGGCCCTGTCGGGCTCTGTCGGGCTCTACTGGGCCCTGTCGGGCCCTGTCGGGCTCTGTCGGGCTCTCTCGGGCTCTGTCGGGCTCCACTGGGCCCTGTCGGGCCCTGTCGGGCTCTGTCGGGCTCTGTCGGGCTCTGTCGGGCTCTACTGGGCCCTGTCGGGTTCTGTCGGGCTCTGTCGGGCTCTGTCGGGCTCTACTGGGCCCTGTCGGTCCCTGTCGGGCCCTGTCGGGCCCTGTCGGGCCCTGTCGGGCTCTGTCGGGCTCTGTCGGGCCCTGTCGGGCTCTGTCGGGCTCTACTGGGCCCTGTCGCACTCTGTCGGGCTCTGTCGGGCTCTGTCGGGCTCTGTCGGGCTCTGTCGGGCTCTACTGGGCCCTGTCGGGCTCTGTCGGGCTCTACTGGGCCCTGTCGGGTTCTGTCGGGCTCTGTCGGGCCCTGTCGAGCTCTGTCGGGCTCTGTCGGGCTCTGTCGGGCCCTGTCGGGCTCTGTCGGGCTCTGTCGGGCTCTACTGGGCTCTGTCGGGCTCTATCGGGCTCTGTCGGGCTCTGTCGGGCTCTGTCGGGCTCTACTGGGCCCTGTCGGGCTCTGTCAGGCTCTGTCGGGCCCTGTCAGGCTCTGTCGGGCTCTGTCGGGCTCTGTCGGGCCCTGTCGGGCTCTGTCGGGCCCTGTCGGGCCCTGTCGGGCTCTGTCGGGCTCTGTCGGGCTCTGTCGGTCTCTAGTGGGCTCTGTCGGGCTCTGTCGGGCTCTGTCGGGCTCTACTGGGCTCTGTCGGGCCCTGTCGGGCTCTGTCGGGCTCTGTCGGGTTCTGTCGGGCTCTACTGAGCCCTGTCGGGCCCTGTCGGGCTCTGTCGGGCTCTGTCGGGCTCTGTCGGGCCCTGTCGGGCCCTGTCAGGGTCTGTCGGGCTCTGTCGGGCTCTGTCGGGCTCTACTGGGCTCTGTCGGGCTCTGTCGGGTTCTGTCGGGCTCTGTCGGGCTCTGTCGGGCTCTGTCGGGTTCTACTGGGCCCTGTCGGGCCCTGTCGGGCTCTGTCGGGCTCTGTCGGGCTCTGTCGGGCTCTACTGGGCCCTGTCGGGCTCTGTCGGGCTCTGTCGGGCTCTGTCGGGTTCTGTCGGGCTCTGTCGGGCTCTGTCGGGCTCTGTCGGGCTCTACTGGGCTCTGTCGGGCCCTGTCGGGCTCTGTCGGGCTCTGTCGGGCCCTGTCGGGCTCTGTCGGGCTCTGTCGGGCTCTGTCGGGCTCTACTGGGCCCTGTCGGGCCCTGTCGGGCTCTGTCGGGCTCTGTCGGGCCCTGTGGGGCTCTGTCGGGCTCTGTCGGGCTCAACTGGTCTCTGTCGGGCTCTGTCGGGTTCTGTAGGGCTCTGTCGGGCTCTGTCGGGCTCTGTCGGGCTCTACTGGTCTCTACTGGGCTCTGTCGGGCTCTGTCGGGCTCTACTGGGCCCTGTCGGGCTCTGTCGGGCCCTGTCGGGCCCTGTCGGGCTCTGTCGGGCTCTGTCGGGCTCTGTCGGGCTCTACTGGGCCCTGTCGGGCTCTGTCAGGCTCTGTCGGGCCCTGTCGGGCTCTGTCGGGCTCTTCGGGCTCTGTCGGGCCCTGTCGAGCTCTGTCGGGCCCTGTCGGGCCCTGTCGGGCTCTGTCGGGCTCTGTCGGGCTCTGTCGGGCTCTACTGGGCTCTGTCGGGCTCTACTGGGCTCTACTGGGCTCTGTCGGGCTCTGTCGGGCTCTGTCGGGCTCTGTCGGGCTCTGTCGGGCTCTACTGGGCTCTGTCGGGCCCTGTCGGGCTCTGTCGGGCTCTGTCGGGCCCTGTCGGGCTCTGTCGGGCTCTGTCGGGCTCTGTCGGGCTCTACTGGTCTCTGTCGGGCTCTGTCGGGCTCTGTCGGGCTCTGTCGGGCTCTACTGGGCTCTGTCGGGCCCTGTCGGGCTCTGTCGGGCTCTGTCGGGCCCTGTCGGGCTCTGTCGGGCTCTGTCGGGCTCTGTTGGGCTCTACTGGGCCCTGTCGGTCCCTGTCGGGCTCTGTCGGGCTCTGTTGGGCTCTGTCGGGCTCTGTCGGGCTCTACAGGGCTCTACTGGGCTCTGTCGGGCTCTGTCGGGCTCTACTGGGCCCTGTCGGGCCCTGTCGGGCTCTGTCGGGCTCTGTCGGGCTCTGTCGGGCCCTGTCGGGCTCTGTCGGGCTCTCTCGGGCTCTGTCGGGCTCTACTGGGCCCTGTCGGGCCCTGTCGGGCTCTGTCGGGCTCTGTCGGGCTCTGTCGGGCTCTACTGGGCCCTGTCGGGTTCTGTCGGGCTCTGTCAGGCTCTGTCGGGCTCTACTGGGCCCTGTCGGTCCCTGTCGGGCCCTGTCGGGCCCTGTCGGGCTCTGTCGGGCTCTGTCGGGCTCTGTCGGGCCCTGTCGAGCTCTGTCGGGCTCTACTGGGCCCTGTCGGGCTCTGTCGGGCTCTGTCGGGCTCTGTCGGGCCCTGTCGGGCTCTGTCGGGCTCTACTGGGCTCTGTCGGGCTCTACTGGGCTCTACTGGGCCCTGTCGGGCTCTGTCGGGCTCTGTCGGGCTCTGTCGGGCTCTACTGGGCTCTGTTGGGCCCTGTCGGGCTCTGTCGGGCTCTGTCGGGCCCTGTCGGGCTCTGTCGGGCTCTGTCGGGCCCTGTCGGGCTCTACTGGGCTCTGTCGGGCTCTGTCGGGCTCTGTCGGGCTCTGTCGGGCTCTACTGGGCCCTGTCGGGCCCTGTCGGGCTCTGTCGGGCTCTGTCGGGCTCTGTCGGGGCTCAACTGGTCTCTGTCGGGCTCTGTCGGGTTCTGTCGGGCTCTGTCGGGCTCTGTCGGGCTCTACTGGTCTCTACTGGGCTCTGTCGGGCTCTGTCGGGCTCTACTGGGCCCTGTCGGGCTCTGTCGGGCTCTGTCGGGCTCTGTCGGGCTCTACTGGGCCCTGTCGGGCTCTGTCAGGCTCTGTCGGGCCCTGTCGGGCTCTGTCGGGCCCTGTCGGGCTCTGTCGGGCTCTGTCGGGCCCTGTCGGGCTCTGTCGGCTCTGTTGGGCCCTGTCGGGCTCTGTCGGGCTCTACTGGGACCTGTCGCACTCTGTCGGGCTCTGTCGGGCTCTGTCGGGCTCTGTCGGGCTCTGTCGGGCTCTACTGGGCCCTGTCGGGCTCTGTCGGGCTCTACTGGGCCCTGTCGGGTTCTGTCGGGCTCTGTCGGGCCCTGTCGGGCTCTGTCGGGCTCTGTCGGGCTCTGTCGGGCCCTGTCGGGCTCTGTCGGGCTCTGTCGGGCTCTACTGGGCTCTGTCGGGCTCTATCGGGCTCTGTCGGGCTCTGTCGGGCTCTGTCGGGCTCTACTGGGCCCTGTCGGGCTCTGTCAGGCTCTGTCGGGCCCTGTCGGGCTCTGTCGGGCTCTGTCGGGCTCTGTCGGGCCCTGTCGGGCTCTGTCGGGCCTGTCGGGCCCTGTCGGGCTCTGTCGGGCTCTGTCGGGCTCTGTCGGTCTCTAGTGGGCTCTGTCGGGCTCTGTCGGGCTCTGTCGGGCTCTACTGGGCTCTGTCGGGCCCTGTCGGGCTCTGTCGGGCTCTGTCGGGCTCTGTCGGGCTCTACTGAGCCCTGTCGGGCCCTGTCGGGCTCTGTCGGGCTCTGTCGGGCTCTACTGGGCCCTGTCGGGCCCTGTCGGGCCCTGTCAGGCTCTGTCGGGCTCTGTCGGGCTCTGTCGGGCTCTACTGGGCTCTGTCGGGCTCTGTCGGGTTCTGTCGGGCTCTGTCGGGCTCTGTCGGGCTCTGTCGGGTTCTACTGGGCCCTGTCGGGCCCTGTCGGGCTCTGTCGGGCTCTGTCGGGCTCTGTCGGGCTCTACTGGGCCCTGTCGGGCTCTGTCGGGCTCTGTCGGGCTCTGTCGGGTTCTGTCGGGCTCTGTCGGGCTCTGTCGGGCTCTGTCGGGCTCTACTGGGCTCTGTCGGGCCCTGTCGGGCTCTGTCGGGCTCTGTCGGGCCCTGTCGGGCTCTGTCGGGCTCTGTCGGGCTCTGTCGGGCTCTACTGGTCTCTGTCGGGCTCTGTCGGGCTCTGTCGGGCTCTGTCGGGCTCTACTGGGCTCTGTCGGGCCCTGTCGGGCTCTGTCGGGGCTCTGTCGGGCCCTGTCGGGCTCTGTCGGGCTCTGTCGGGCTCTGTTGGGCTCTACTGGGCCCTGTCGGTCCCTGTCGGGCTCTGTCGGGCTCTGTTGGGCTCTGTCGGGCTCTGTCGGGCTCTACAGGGCTCTACTGGGCTCTGTCGGGCTCTGTCGGGCTCTACTGGGCCCTGTCGGGCTCTGTCGGGCTCTGTCGGGCTCTGTCGGGCCCTGTCGGGCTCTGTCGGGCTCTCTCGGGCTCTGTCGGGCTCTACTGGGCCCTGTCGGGCCCTGTCGGGCTCTGTCGGGCTCTGTCGGGCTCTACTGGGCCCTGTCGGGCCCTGTCGGGCTCTGTCGGGCTCTGTCGGGCTCTACTGGGCCCTGTCGGGCTCTGTCGGGCTCTCTCGGGCTCTGTCGGGCTCTACTGGGCCCTGTCGGGCCCTGTCGGGCTCTGTCGGGCTCTGTCGGGCTCTACTGGGCCCTGTCGGGTTCTGTCGGGCTCTGTCAGGCTCTGTCGGGCTCTACTGGGCCCTGTCGGGCCCTGTCGGGCCCTGTCGGGCTCTGTCGGGCTCTGTCGGGCTCTGTCGGGCTCTACTGGGCTCTGTCGGGCTCTGTCGGGTTCTGTCGGGCTCTGTCGGGCTCTGTCGGGCTCTGTCGGGCTCTACTGGGCTCTGTCGGGCCCTGTCGGGCTCTGTCGGGCTCTGTCGGGCCCTGTCGGGCTCTGTCGGGCTCTGTCGGGCTCTGTCGGGCTCTACTGGGCCCTGTAGCGCCCTGTCGGGCTCTGTCGGGCCCTGTCGGGCTCTGTTGGGCTCTGTCGGGCCCTGTCGGGCTCTGTCGGGCTCTGTCGGGCTCTGTCGGGCTCTACTGGGCTCTACTGGGCTCTGTCAGGCTCTGTCGGGCTCTACTGGGCCCTGTCGGGCCCTGTCGGGCCCTGTCGGGCTCTGTCGGGCTCTACTGGGCCCTGTCGGGTTCTGTCGGGCTCTGTCGGGCCCTGTCGGGCTCTGTCGGGCTCTGTCGGGCTCTGTCGGGCCCTGTCGGGCTCTGTCGGGCTCTGTCGGGCTCTACTCGGCTCTGTCGGGCTCTATCGGGTTCTGTCGGGCTCTGTCGGGCTCTGTCGGGCTCTACTGGGCCCTGTCGGGCCCTGTCGGGCTCTGTCGGGCTCTGTCGGGCTCTGTCGGGCTCAACTGGTCTCTGTCGGGCTCTGTCGGGTTCTGTCGGGCTCTGTCGGGCTCTGTCGGGCTCTACTGGTCTCTACTGGGCTCTGTCGGGCTCTGTCGGGCTCTACTGGGCCCTGTCGGGCTCTGTCGGGCTCTGTCGGGCTCTGTCGGGCTCTACTGGGCCCTGTCGGGCTCTGTCAGGCTCTGTCGGGCCCTGTCGGGCTCTGTCGGGCCCTGTCGGGCTCTGTCGGGCTCTGTCGGGCCCTGTCGGGCTCTGTCGGGCTCTGTTGGGCCCTGTCGGGCTCTGTCGGGCTCTACTGGGCCCTGTCGCACTCTGTCGGGCTCTGTCGGGCTCTGTCGGGCTCTGTCGGGCTCTGTCGGGCTCTACTGGGCCCTGTCGGGCTCTGTCGGGCTCTACTGGGCCCTGTCGGGTTCTGTCGGGCTCTGTCGGGCCCTGTCGGGCTCTGTCGGGCTCTGTCGGGCTCTGTCGGGCCCTGTCGGGCTCTGTCGGGCTCTGTCGGGCTCTACTGGGCTCTGTCGGGCTCTATCGGGCTCTGTCGGGCTCTGTCGGGCTCTGTCGGGCTCTACTGGGCCCTGTCGGGCTCTGTCAGGCTCTGTCGGGCCCTGTCGGGCTCTGTCGGGCTCTGTCAGGCTCTGTCGGGCCCTGTCGGGCTCTGTCGGGCCCTGTCGGGCCCTGTCGGGCTCTGTCGGGCTCTGTCGGGCTCTGTCGGTCTCTAGTGGGCTCTGTCGGGCTCTGTCGGGCTCTGTCGGGCTCTACTGGGCTCTGTCGGGCCCTGTCGGGCTCTGTCGGGCTCTGTCGGGCTCTGTCGGGCTCTACTGAGCCCTGTCGGGCCCTGTCGGGCTCTGTCGGGCTCTGTCGGGCTCTACTGGGCCCTGTCGGGCCCTGTCGGGCCCTGTCAGGCTCTGTCGGGCTCTGTCGGGCTCTGTCGGGCTCTACTGGGCTCTGTCGGGCTCTGTCGGGTTCTGTCGGGCTCTGTCGGGCTCTGTCGGGCTCTGTCGGGTTCTACTGGGCCCTGTCGGGCCCTGTCGGGCTCTGTCGGGCTCTGTCGGGCTCTGTCGGGCTCTACTGGGCCCTGGTCGGGCTCTGTCGGGCTCTGTCGGGCTCTGTCGGGTTCTGTCGGGCTCTGTCGGGCTCTGTCGGGCTCTGTCGGGCTCTACTGGGCTCTGTCGGGCCCTGTCGGGCTCTGTCGGGCTCTGTCGGGCCCTGTCGGGCTCTGTCGGGCTCTGTCGGGCTCTGTCGGGCTCTACTGGTCTCTGTCGGGCTCTGTCGGGCTCTGTCGGGCTCTGTCGGGCTCTACTGGGCTCTGTCGGGCCCTGTCGGGCTCTGTCGGGCTCTGTCGGGCCCTGTCGGGCTCTGTCGGGCTCTGTCGGGCTCTGTTGGGCTCTACTGGGCCCTGTCGGTCCCTGTCGGGCTCTGTCGGGCTCTGTTGGGCTCTGTCGGGCTCTGTCGGGCTCTACAGGGCTCTACTGGGCTCTGTCGGGCTCTGTCGGGCTCTACTGGGCCCTGTCGGGCTCTGTCGGGCTCTGTCGGGCTCTGTCGGGCCCTGTCGGGCTCTGTCGGGCTCTCTCGGGCTCTGTCGGGCTCTACTGGGCCCTGTCGGACCCTGTCGGGCTCTGTCGGGCTCTGTCGGGCTCTGTCGGGCTCTACTGGGCCCTGTCGGGTTCTGTCGGGCTCTGTCAGGCTCTGTCGGGCTCTACTGGGCCCTGTCGGTCCCTGTCGGGCCCTGTCGGGCCCTGTCGGGCTCTGTCGGGCTCTGTCGGGCTCTGTCGGGCCCTGTCGAGCTCTGTCGGGCTCTACTGGGCCCTGTAGCGCCCTGTCGGGCTCTGTCGGGCTCTGTCGGGCCCTGTCGGGCTCTGTCGGGCTCTACTGGGGCTCTGTCGGGCTCTACTGGGCTCTACTGGGCCCTGTCGGGCTCTGTCGGGCTCTGTCGGGCTCTGTCGGGCTCTACTGGGCTCTGTCGGGCCCTGTCGGGCTCTGTCGGGCTCTGTCGGGCCCTGTCGGGCTCTGTCGGGCTCTGTCGGGCCCTGTCGGGCTCTACTGGGCTCTGTCGGGCTCTGTCGGGCTCTGTCGGGCTCTGTCGGGCTCTACTGGGCCCTGTCGGGCCCTGTCGGGCTCTGTCGGGCTCTGTCGGGCTCTGTCAGGCTCAACTGGTCTCTGTCGGGCTCTGTCGGGTTCTGTCGGGCTCTGTCGGGCTCTGTCGGGCTCTACTGGTCTCTACTGGGCTCTGTCGGGCTCTGTCGGGCTCTACTGGGCCCTGTCGGGCTCTGTCGGGCTCTGTCGGGCCCTGTCGGGCCCTGTCGGGCTCTGTCGGGCTCTGTCGGGCTCTGTCGGGCTCTTCTGGGCCCTGTCGGGCTCTGTCAGGCTCTGTCGGGCCCTGTCGGGCTCTGTCGGGCTCTGTCGGGCCCTGTCGGGCCCTGTCGGGCTCTGTCGGGCCCTGTCGGGCCCTGTCGGGCTCTGTCGGGCTCTGTCGGGCTCTGTCGGGCTCTACTGGGCTCTGTCGGGCTCTACTGGGCTATACTGGGCCCTGTCGGGCTCTGTCGGGCTCTGTCGGGCTCTGTCGGGCTCTACTGGGCTCTGTCGGGCCCTGTCGGGCTCTGTCGGGCCCTGTCGGGCTCTGTCGGGCTCTGTCGGGCTCTGTCGGGCTCTGTTGGGCTCTACTGGGCCCTGTCGAGCCCTGTCGGGCTCTGTCGGGCCCTCTCGGGCTCTGTCGGCCTCTGTCGGGCCCTGTCGGGCTCTGTCGGGCTCTGTCGGGCTCTGTCGGGCTCTGTCGGGCTCTACAGGGCTCTACTGGGCTCTGTCGGGCTCTGTCGGGCTCTGTCGGGCTCTGTCAGGCTCTACAGGGCTCTACTGGGCTCTGTCGGGCTCTGTCGGGCTCTGTCGGGCTCGACTGGGCCCTGTCGGGTTCTGTCGGGCTCTGTCGGGCTCTGTCGGGCTCTGTCGGGCCCTGTCGGGCTCTGTCGGGCTCTCTCGGGGCTCTGTCGGGCTCTACTGGGCCCTGTCGGGCCCTGTCGGGCTCTGTCGGGCTCTGTCGGGCTCTGTCGGCTCTACTGGGGCCCTGTCGGGTTCTGTCGGGCTCTGTCGGGCTCTGTCGGGCTCTGTCGGGCTCTGTTGGGCCCTGTCGGGCTCTGTCGGGCTCTACTGGGCCCTGTCGGGCCCTGTCGGGCTCTGTCGGGCTCTGTCGGGCCCTGTCGGGCTCTGTCGGGCTCTGTCGGGCTCTGTCGGGCTCTACTGGGCTCTGTCGGGCCCTGTCGGGCTCTGTCGGGCTCTGTCGGGCTCTGTCAGGCTCTACTGGGCCCTGTCGGGCTCTGTCGGGCTCTACTGGGCCCTGTCGGGTTCTGTCGGGCTCTGTCGGGCCCTGTCGGGCTCTGTCGGGCTCTGTCGGGCCCTGTCGGGCTCTGTCGGGCTCTGTCGGGCTCTGTCGGGCCCTGTCGGGCTCTGTCGGGCTCTGTCGGGCTCTACTGGGCTCTGTCGGGCTCTATCGGGCTCTGTCGGGCTCTGTCGGGCTCTGTCGGGCTCTACTGGGCCCTGTCGGGCCCTGTCGGGCTCTGTCGGGCTCTGTCGGGCTCTGTCGGGCTCTACTGGGCCCTGTCGGGCCCTGTCGGGCCCTGTCGGGCTCTGTCGGGCTCTGTCGGGCTCTGTCGGGCTCTACTGGGCTCTGTCGGGCTCTGTCGGGTTCTGTCGGGCTCTGTCGGGCTCTGTCGGGCTCTGTCGGGCTCTACTGGGCTCTGTCGGGCCCTGTCGGGCTCTGTCGGGCTCTGTCGGGCCCTGTCGGGCTCTGTCGGGCTCTGTCGGGCTCTGTCGGGCTCTACTGGGCCCTGTAGCGCCCTGTCGGGCTCTGTCGGGCCCTGTCGGGCTCTGTTGGGCTCTGTCGGGCCCTGTCGGGCTCTGTCGGGCTCTGTCGGGCTCTGTCGGGCTCTACTGGGCTCTACTGGGCTCTGTCAGGCTCTGTCGGGCTCTACTGGGCCCTGTCGGGCCCTGTCGGGCCCTGTCGGGCTCTGTCGGGCTCTACTGGGCCCTGTCGGGTTCTGTCGGGCTCTGTCGGGCCCTGTCGGGCTCTGTCGGGCTCTGTCGGGCTCTGTCGGGCCCTGTCGGGCTCTGTCGGGCTCTGTCGGGCTCTACTCGGCTCTGTCGGGCTCTATCGGGTTCTGTCGGGCTCTGTCGGGCTCTGTCGGGCTCTACTGGGCCCTGTCGGGCCCTGTCGGGCTCTGTCGGGCTCTGTCGGGCTCTGTCGGGCTCAACTGGTCTCTGTCGGGCTCTGTCGGGTTCTGTCGGGCTCTGTCGGGCTCTGTCGGGCTCTACTGGTCTCTACTGGGCTCTGTCGGGCTCTGTCGGGCTCTACTGGGCCCTGTCGGGCTCTGTCGGGCTCTGTCGGGCTCTGTCGGGCTCTACTGGGCCCTGTCGGGCTCTGTCAGGCTCTGTCGGGCCCTGTCGGGCTCTGTCGGGCCCTGTCGGGCTCTGTCGGGCTCTGTCGGGCCCTGTCGGGCTCTGTCGGGCTCTGTTGGGCCCTGTCGGGCTCTGTCGGGCTCTACTGGGCCCTGTCGCACTCTGTCGGGCTCTGTCGGGCTCTGTCGGGCTCTGTCGGCTCTGTCGGGCTCTACTGGGCCCTGTCGGGCTCTGTCGGGCTCTACTGGGCCCTGTCGGGTTCTGTCGGGCTCTGTCGGGCCCTGTCGGGCTCTGTCGGGCTCTGTCGGGCTCTGTCGGGCTCTACTGGGCTCTGTCGGGCTCTATCGGGCTCTGTCGGGCTCTGTCGGGCTCTGTCGGGCTCTACTGGGCCCTGTCGGGCTCTGTCAGGCTCTCTCGGGCCCTGTCGGGCTCTGTCGGGCTCTGTCAGGCTCTGTCGGGCCCTGTCGGGCTCTGTCGGGCCCTGTCGGGCCCTGTCGGGCTCTGTCGGGCTCTGTCGGGCTCTGTCGGTCTCTAGTGGGCTCTGTCGGGCTCTGTCGGGCTCTGTCGGGCTCTACTGGGCTCTGTCGGGCCCTGTCGGGCTCTGTCGGGCTCTGTCGGGCTCTGTCGGGCTCTACTGAGCCCTGTCGGGCCCTGTCGGGCTCTGTCGGGCTCTGTCGGGCTCTACTGGGCCCTGTCGGGCCCTGTCGGGCCCTGTCAGGCTCTGTCGGCTCTGTCGGGCTCTGTCGGGCTCTACTGGGCTCTGTCGGGCTCTGTCGGGTTCTGTCGGGCTCTGTCGGGCTCTGTCGGGCTCTGTCGGGTTCTACTGGGCCCTGTCGGGCCCTGTCGGGCTCTGTCGGGCTCTGTCGGGCTCTGTCGGGCTCTACTGGGCCCTGTCGGGCTCTGTCGGGCTCTGTCGGGCTCTGTCGGGTTCTGTCGGGCTCTGTCGGGCTCTGTCGGGCTCTGTCGGGCTCTACTGGGCTCTGTCGGGCCCTGTCGGGCTCTGTCGGGCTCTGTCGGGCCCTGTCGGGCTCTGTCGGGCTCTGTCGGGCTCTGTCGGGCTCTACTGGTCTCTGTCGGGCTCTGTCGGGCTCTGTCGGGCTCTGTCGGGCTCTACTGGGCTCTGTCGGGCCCTGTCGGGCTCTGTCGGGCTCTGTCGGGCCCTGTCGGGCTCTGTCGGGCTCTGTCGGGCTCTGTTGGGCTCTACTGGGCCCTGTCGGTCCCTGTCGGGCTCTGTCGGGCTCTGTTGGGCTCTGTCGGGCTCTGTCGGGCTCTACAGGGCTCTACTGGCTCTGTCGGGCTCTGTCGGGCTCTACTGGGCCCTGTCGGGCTCTGTCGGGCTCTGTCGGGCTCTGTCGGGCCCTGTCGGGCTCTGTCGGGCTCTCTCGGGCTCTGTCGGGCTCTACTGGGCCCTGTCGGACCCTGTCGGGCTCTGTCGGGCTCTGTCGGGCTCTGTCGGGCTCTACTGGGCCCTGTCGGGTTCTGTCGGGCTCTGTCAGGCTCTGTCGGGCTCTACTGGGCCCTGTCGGTCCCTGTCGGGCCCTGTCGGGCCCTGTCGGGCTCTGTCGGGCTCTGTCGGGCTCTGTCGGGCCCTGTCGAGCTCTGTCGGGCTCTACTGGGCCCTGTCGGGCTCTGTCGGGCTCTGTCGGGCTCTGTCGGGCCCTGTCGGGCTCTGTCGGGCTCTACTGGGCTCTGTCGGGCTCTACTGGGCTCTACTGGGCCCTGTCGGGCTCTGTCGGGCTCTGTCGGGCTCTGTCGGGCTCTACTGGGCTCTGTCGGGCCCTGTCGGGCTCTGTCGGGCTCTGTCGGGCCCTGTCGGGCTCTGTCGGGCTCTGTCGGGCCCTGTCGGGCTCTACTGGGCTCTGTCGGGCTCTGTCGGGCTCTGTCGGGCTCTGTCGGGCTCTACTGGGCCCTGTCGGGCCCTGTCGGGCTCTGTCGGGCTCTGTCGGGCTCTGTCAGGCTCAACTGGTCTCTGTCGGGCTCTGTCGGGTTCTGTCGGGCTCTGTCGGGCTCTGTCGGGCTCTACTGGTCTCTACTGGGCTCTGTCGGGCTCTGTCGGGCTCTACTGGGCCCTGTCGGGCTCTGTCGGGCTCTGTCGGGCCCTGTCGGGCCCTGTCGGGCTCTGTCGGGCTCTGTCGGGCTCTGTCGGGCTCTTCTGGGCCCTGTCGGGCTCTGTCAGGCTCTGTCGGGCCCTGTCGGGCTCTGTCGGGCTCTGTCGGGCCCTGTCGGGCCCTGTCGGGCTCTGTCGGGCCCTGTCGGGCCCTGTCGGGCTCTGTCGGGCTCTGTCGGGCTCTGTCGGGCTCTACTGGGCTCTGTCGGGCTCTACTGGGCTATACTGGGCCCTGTCGGGCTCTGTCGGGCTCTGTCGGGCTCTGTCGGGCTCTACTGGGCTCTGTCGGGCCCTGTCGGGCTCTGTCGGGCCCTGTCGGGCTCTGTCGGGCTCTGTCGGGCTCTGTCGGGCTCTGTTGGGCTCTACTGGGCCCTGTCGAGCCCTGTCGGGCTCTGTCGGGCCCTCTCGGGCTCTGTCGGCCTCTGTCGGGCCCTGTCGGGCTCTGTCGGGCTCTGTCGGGCTCTGTCGGGCTCTGTCGGGCTCTACAGGGCTCTACTGGGCTCTGTCGGGCTCTGTCGGGCTCTGTCGGGCTCTGTCAGGCTCTACAGGGCTCTACTGGGCTCTGTCGGGCTCTGTCGGGCTCTGTCGGGCTCGACTGGGCCCTGTCGGGTTCTGTCGGGCTCTGTCGGGCTCTGTCGGGCTCTGTCGGGCCCTGTCGGGCTCT
This sequence comes from Caloenas nicobarica, assembly GCF_036013445.1. Lineage (NCBI taxonomy): Eukaryota > Metazoa > Chordata > Aves > Columbiformes > Columbidae > Caloenas > Caloenas nicobarica. The sequence goes on from NW_027017380.1 coordinate 111,775, forward strand.
GTCGGGCTCTCTCGGGCTCTGTCGGGCTCTACTGGGCCCTGTCGGGCCCTGTCGGGCTCTGTCGGGCTCTGTCGGGCTCTGTCGGGCTCTACTGGGCCCTGTCGGGTTCTGTCGGGCTCTGTCGGGCTCTGTCGGGCTCTGTCGGGCTCTGTTGGGCCCTGTCGGGCTCTGTCGGGCTCTACTGGGCCCTGTCGGGCCCTGTCGGGCTCTGTCGGGCTCTGTCGGGCCCTGTCGGGCTCTGTCGGGCTCTGTCGGGCTCTGTCGGGCTCTACTGGGCTCTGTCGGGCCCTGTCGGGCTCTGTCGGGCTCTGTCGGGCTCTGTCAGGCTCTACTGGGCCCTGTCGGGCTCTGTCGGGCTCTACTGGGCCCTGTCGGGTTCTGTCGGGCTCTGTCGGGCCCTGTCGGGCTCTGTCGGGCTCTGTCGGGCCCTGTCGGGCTCTGTCGGGCTCTGTCGGGCTCTGTCGGGCCCTGTCGGGCTCTGTCGGGCTCTGTCGGGCTCTACTGGGCTCTGTCGGGGCTCTATCGGGCTCTGTCGGGCTCTGTCGGGCTCTGTCGGGCTCTACTGGGCCCTGTCGGGCTCTGTCAGGCTCTGTCGGGCCCTGTCGGGCTCTGTCGGGCTCTGTCGGGCTCTGTCGGGCCCTGTCGGGCTCTGTCGGGCCCTGTCGGGCCCTGTCGGGCTCTGTCGGGCTCTGTCGGGCTCTGTCGGGCTCTACTGGGCTCTGTCGGGCTCTGTCGGGCTCTGTCGGGTTCTGTCGGGCTCTGTCGGGCTCTGTCGGGCTCTGTCGGGCTCTACTGGGCCCTGTCGGGCCCTGTCGGGCTCTGTCGGTCTCTGTCGGGCTCTACTGGGCCCTGTCGGGCCCTGTCGGGCCCTGTCGGGCTCTGTCGGGCTCTGTCGGGCTCTGTCGGGCTCTACTGGGCTCTGTCGGGCTCTGTCGGGTTCTGTCGGGCTCTGTCGGCTCTGTCGGGCTCTGTCGGGCTCTACTGGGCCCTGTCGGGCCCTGTCGGGCTCTGTCGGGCTCTGTCGGGCTCTGTCGGGCTCTACTGGGCCCTGTCGGGCCCTGTCGGGCCCTGTCGGGCTCTGTCGGGCTCTGTCGGGCTCTGTCGGGCTCTACTGGGCTCTGTCGGGCTCTGTCGGGTTCTGTCGGGCTCTGTCGGGCTCTGTCGGGCTCTGTCGGGCTCTACTGGGCTCTGTCGGGCCCTGTCGGGCTCTGTCGGGCTCTGTCGGGCCCTGTCGGGCTCTGTCGGGCTCTGTCGGGCTCTGTCGGGCTCTACTGGGCCCTGTAGCGCCCTGTCGGGCTCTGTCGGGCCCTGTCGGGCTCTGTTGGGCTCTGTCGGGCCCTGTCGGGCTCTGTCGGGCTCTGTCGGGCTCTGTCGGGCTCTACTGGGCTCTACTGGGCTCTGTCGGGCTCTGTCGGGCTCTACTGGGCCCTGTCGGGCCCTGTCGGGCCCTGTCGGGCTCTGTCGGGCTCTACTGGGCCCTGTCGGGTTCTGTCGGGCTCTGTCGGGCCCTGTCGGGCTCTGTCGGGCTCTGTCGGGCTCTGTCGGGCCCTGTCGGGCTCTGTCGGGCTCTGTCGGGCTCTGTCGGGCCCTGTCGGGCTCTGTCGGGCTCTGTCGGGCTCTACTGGGCTCTGTCGGGCTCTATCGGGTTCTGTCGGGCTCTGTCGGGCTCTGTCGGGCTCTACTGGGCCCTGTCGGGCTCTGTCAGGCTCTGTCGGGCCCTGTCGGGCTCTGTCGGGCTCTGTCGGGCTCTGTCGGGCCCTGTCGGGCTCTGTCGGGCCCTGTCGGGCCCTGTCGGGCTCTGTCGGGCTCTGTCGGGCTCTGTCGGTCTCTAGTGGGCTCTGTCGGGCTCTGTCGGGCTCTGTCGGGCCCTGTCGGGCTCTGTCGGGCTCTGTCGGGCTCTGTCGGGCTCTACTGGGCTCTGTCGGGCCCTGTCGGGCTCTGTCGGGCTCTGTCGGGCTCTGTCGGGCTCTACTGAGCCCTGTCGGGCCCTGTCGGGCTCTGTCGGGCTCTGTCGGGCTCTACTGGGCCCTGTCGGGCCCTGTCGGGCCCTGTCGGGCTCTGTCGGGCTCTGTCGGGCTCTGTCGGGCTCTACTGGGCCCTGTCGGGCCCTCTCGGGCCCTGTCGGGCTCTGTCGGGCTCTGTCGGGTTCTGTCGGGCTCTGTCGGGCTCTGTCGGGCTCTACTGGGCCCTGTCGGGCTCTGTCGGGCTCTGTCGGGCTCTGTCGGGCTCTACTGGGCCCTGTCGGGCCCTGTCGGGCTCTGTCGGGCTCTGTCGGGCTCTGTCGGGTTCTGTCGGGCTCTGTCGGGCTCTGTCGGGCTCTACTGGGCTCTGTCGGGCCCTGTCGGGCTCTGTCGGGCTCTGTCGGGCTCTGTCGGGCTCTACTGGGCCCTGTCGGGCCCTGTCGGGCTCTGTCGGGCTCTGTCGGGTCCTGTCGGGCTCTGTCGGGCTCTGTCGGGCTCAACTGGTCTCTGTCGGGCTCTGTCGGGTTCTGTCGGGCTCTGTCGGGCTCTGTCGGGCTCTGTCGGGCTCTACTGGTCTCTACTGGGCTCTGTCGGGCTCTGTCGGGCTCTACTGGGCCCTCTCGGGCTCTGTCGGGCCCTGTCGGGCCCTGTCGGGCTCTGTCGGGCTCTGTCGGGCTCTGTCGGGCTAACTGGGCCCTGTCGGGCTCTGTCAGGCTCTGTCGGGCCCTGTCGGGCTCTGTCGGGCTCTTTGGGCTCTGTCGGGCCCTGTCGGGCTCTGTCGGGCCCTGTCGGGCCCTGTCGGGCTCTGTCGGGCTCTACTGGGCTCTACTGGGCCCTGTCGGGCTCTGTCGGGCTCTGTCGGGCTCTGTCGGGCTCTGTCGGGCTCTACTGGGCTCTGTCGGGCCCTGTCGGGCTCTATCGGGCTCTGTCGGGCCCAGTCGGGTTCTGTCGGGCTCTGTCGGGCTCTGTCGGGCTCTACTGGGCTCTGTCGGGCTCTGTCGGGCTCTGTCGGGCTCTGTCGGGCTCTACTGGCCCTGTCGGGCCCTGTCGGGCTCTGTCTGGCTCTGTCGGGCTCTGTCGGGCTCAACTGGTCTCTGTCGGGCTCTGTCGGGCTCTGTCGGGCTCAACTGGTCTCTGTCGGGCTCTGTCGGGCTCTACTGGGCTCTACTGGGCTCTGTCGGGCACTGTCGGGCTCTACTGGGCCCTGTCGGGCTCTGTCGGGCTCTGTCGGGCCCTGTCGGGCCCTGTCGGGCTCTGTCGGGCT